>NW_009923543.1:1720-3160 GCF_000696875.1 Nestor notabilis
CCGCGGCGCCGGGGCCGGCCGTGACCGTAAAGACCGGGATGCCGGTCCAAGCGCCTCCGGGGAGGAGGGATCAGATAGGAGAGGGCTTCTCACACCCCAGCGGCGCAGGCACTGGGGCGAGTTGGCTTTGGTAACGCCAGCCCACGCATCCCTAAGCCCGGCAACGTTGTAAGAGGGGCGAAGCTCGTGGTTTTGTCTGGGGCTCTCATTTTTGGGGAGCACTCAAAGAGGGTTGATCACGCATCAGCGAAAGCAGAGAACTCCCCCATATCTGCCGGCTGCTCTGACTAAGGTTGGGACCCTCTGCCACGCCGGGTTCCCGCCCTCGCTAAGTCCCCAGCCGCGCTTTTAACAGCTCCTGGGCCCCTCGCAACCAGACCGTGTGTGCGCGTCTCCCCATGGCATCACGCCCCTCCGCCAGGAAAGGAAAGAACCCCGCACGCTGTGCACTGACAGAGGCTTTTCCCTTGCGAAGGAGCAGGGATGTAAAACTAGTCCCATGCAGATGTTCCGGCAAGCCGGCCCGTTTGGCGAGCAAGCCCCGTCCCTCCCCGTCGCCTCATGCCTGCACTGCCGGCGCTGGCTCCCTGCCCTGGGCTGCCCGGTGACCCCATTCCCAGCGTGTTTGCCATTACGCTTCGAGTTACCCAACCAGTATTTAAAAAAACCCAAAAAACCTTAAAAATATAAATTGCTGCTTTGTGAGATCAAAGTAACGATTTCTGGTGCATCTGGATACTGGAGAAAAAAATTGGAGCAGCAACAGTTGCACAACTTCAAAGTGGTTTTTAACAATGATTTTTCTCCTTCCTTTCCTCCCCAATCTTTCAAGCATCAGATAAAGACAATGGGCTCCGTGGCTGTTTTCCAAAGAAATAACCTGCCCAAAGGGCCGCACAAACTCTTGAGTAGACAGGAAACACCTTACACGGCTTTCTTCTTTCGATCAAATAGAAATAACACGAGACTCATCTTTCTACTAGCCCTAATGCCGTCGCTACTAAAGGGCGTCTGCGGACTGCGTTATAACGTGTAAAAAATGGCGGGTTTCGCCTGCCACTAAGTCTTTATTCTTTTATAGAGGCTTCTAACAACCCAGCACATGCCCCGTATAACACAGCAGCCGAGTGTAACCCAATAACTTGTAGAGAAGAAGCGTAGGGCGGCGGCGAGCAAAGATTTCACCAGCAGATGCCTTCGGGCTGACAGGGGATGAAGAGCACAGAAAGGCAGGTCCCAGAAGTGGCAGAGAAATGTTTGTTCTGTTTATTAGGAGGGATATGCCTGCCCCGCGACCCTTAAGATCGATTCCAGGAAGGGAGAAGAGAGCGGGTGGGGAAACCGCACTCTCCCCAGTCCCCGTTCCCCGCCGGGGTCACCGCTTCGGGAGCTCGGTGGCCCTCAGTGTCACATCTTCAGAGAAATACCGTGCCATTTCCC
>NW_009923543.1:3241-3650 GCF_000696875.1 Nestor notabilis
AGAAAACCCCCGCCCCCTCCCCCCCCCGCCGTGTCTCTTAAGCTACTGCATCATAACGACGGGGCAATGCCCGCAGGGACACGAAGAGGCCGAAAAGGGCGATCCCGCAGAGGCGGCGGCTCTGATGGCTTCGCCCTGCACTCCTGACCCTGTGCCCCCCCGCACTTGTCCCTTTTGCCCCCTTAACGACTTCAGAACCGTGCCTTTTAACTTGGAGCAGAGGAGAAGAAACCCCCAATAGCTGGGCGGTTTCGTGCGGGAGGGAAAAAGCCGACCGCGATTCTTCAGTGTCAGGAAAACAGAAAACCTTCTCAAAGTTTTTAAAGTCAATGGTCAAGCATATAAAAGCAGAGAGGGAGAAGGAATCACCCAGAGAGCAGCGGAGGAGAAATCGCAGCTTTTCTCGAAC
>NW_009923544.1:0-2606 GCF_000696875.1 Nestor notabilis
TCGGCGGAACGCGCTTTATAAGGCATCCCATGAAGCTCCGGGGTTTCAGCCCACCGGGACACGGATTAACCGCTTCGGGACCGGGACCGAGCCCACCTCTCCCCGCCCGAACGCCGGAGTCGGTGCAGAGTTAGCGCCGGGGGCTGCAGACCCCGGGGAGCAAAGGGAAAGGGCTGGGGACGAGGTGGCACCAGCAGAGAGCGCAGGGAGGGCACCCACGGGTGGCTCTCGATGGTCGCCGGGGTTTGCCCACCCGCCGGGGTTTGTCCAGAGCAGGGTGGCAGGTCCGGACCGGGAGCCCGTTGGGTGTCCTGTCACCTCCATGGGTAACCTGCGCTGCGTGTAGTTAATGGAATGAATGTGGACATTAATGAGGGCTCTTCACTAAACGTTCTCCTATGAGTGCTGCTGGGATTGAGTCCAGCCAGAGCTGTGCATAGAGCTCCAGTGCCAGCTCAGGCTGAAAATAGACCAACAGACACCCCCCCTCCCCCCCGAGGGCCTGGGGAGCAGGGAGTGAACCCCAGAGACCAAAACTCATCAGCCAGGAAGAGCCAAGGGATGGAGGATCCCACCTCACCCGGCACAGGGCAGAGCCCCAGCGCCGAGGCCAGCAGAAGGGTTTTACCCAAAGCTCTGTGTCAGCAGCCAAACACCAGCCCTCCCCCTGCAGACCACAGCCTCAGGGCCCCCTGTGCCCCTGCCCTTGAGAGCAACCAAACACAGCCTGGCTCGCACCGAGGTTCAGCTGGGAGGGCACGGCCAGGGGGAGCTGGGTGAGGGGAACAGTTGTCTGATCCCAAACCCTTTGTGATGCCCTGTCAGGAGCTTAACATCATTTCAGCCTCATCAGAGGCTCCTTTTCCCTTTGCAGATCCCTCCTGGGACATACCTGAGCTTCCTTTGGGGTGGCCTTAAGGGAAGCAGGAGCTCTGAGGGCCCCAGGATCACTGAGGCTATTCTTGAGTCTCTTCCAGCTTGAGTTGCTGCCCTTTCTAACAGCAGTCCTGGCCTGTGCCCAGGCTCCCACATGGCAGGAACGACCTGGTGTCCCTTGTCCCTCCTTCCCCAGGCACCGCTGAGCTGCAAACACACACACAGAGCCCAGGTGAGCCCACAGTGCAGAGCTCTGCCCTCAGCAGCACTCCTAAGCATACACGCACTGCTCTGGCTCGGGCATCCTCCCCTTGCTGTGCTCAGGTGCCAGCTGCTGCAGGGCACATGAGGTGCTGGTGAGTGCAGGGTGACCAAGCACCCAGCCAGGAGCCAGCCCTGCCCAGTCACTGTGGAGAAGTGCTCCAAGTTGGTGAGAGCTCCCTAGCAACAGCCGCGGTCTCTGCAGGCTGCTGATGGAGGAGAAAGGCCAAAGGAAGATACGTGCAGGGAAGATGTGGGTGGAGAAGAGGAGGCTGAGGAGGATGAGGATACAGTGGTAGCAGGTCCCAGCTGCTGGTGGTGCTGTGACGGGGCCCAGGACAAAGCCAGCAGGTCCTCGGGCTATGCCCAGCCCTAAATGAAGGGCACAGCAAGGGTCCAGCTCCTGGTTGCCAAGTGAAATGCATTTCCAGCACAAATCCACCCCCAAGGGATAACATACCCCTCCTCAAAGCTACCTGCATGGCTGAAGGGTTTCAAATTCCCCCATCGTAGCCCCACTGTGCTGTTCCCAAGGGCTTCTCCATCCCTTGGAGTGTCACAGGCTCAGATGAGATCCATAAATGATGCTCAGACCGCAGTGTTGTCATCCCACTCCCCCCAGCAGCCATTCGGGCGAACATCACACGTGTGGGACAGTTTATTTTCCCATTAAAAAAATAGATAACAACTTCACTGTTTAACAGATATTACAGTCAAAACCACCACAACGTGCAGACTAAATACTGACCTGTGACAATATTCCTGTCCTTGGGCAGGAGGGATGGAGGCAGCAGGCTGGGATGGGGGGAGGAAGGAGACAGACATGTTTCTTGCGGCCTCAGAGCCCTGCCAGGGGGCTCAGCAGGTATAGAACCCATCCACACCTCTCCACAGCCCCAGTGCAAGACCCACCAGTCCCCTGTAGTGCCACACATCAGGAGCAGCACCAGGACATGCCTTCAACACTCCTGACATGGCCCCAGGGCAACCCACAGAAGCCCCTGCCTTCAATGTGGGACCCCGGGCATCAGCTTAATACCCAGGAAGGCCAGAAACTCCACAAAGCATCCAAGATGCTGCTGGGGCAGTTGTGGAGGTCACCCACTTGCTCTGACAGCTCCCAGAGGTGATGGGGTGGAAGGTGGCTTCTGGAATCAGACACTGGCCACATCCAGGGGTGGCCTTGGGCACTTCTGCTCTCCCCTAAAGTCCCCTGACAGATTCTGACTGTTCCCAGCAGCAAAAGCAGAGCTGGAGGAGCTGAAGCCAGGCAGAGGGAGCAAAGGCACCCTCAGGGAGGGTGCAGCCCCCTGCCCAAGCTCCTAGCACCCTGGAGCCAGTCCTGGTCCTTCTGGGCAGCCTTGCAGGGAATTGGCAGTGAAGGAGGAACCAGGACCAGAACTTGGGACTTTTCAGCCTCCCTGGAGGCACCACAAGCAATGAGGGGGAAGATCAGCAGCAAAGGGACA
>NW_009923544.1:2637-4913 GCF_000696875.1 Nestor notabilis
GCTGGTTTCAGTTAGGATCAAGGAACAGGCCAGGCTGGGAGAAAGCAGCAGGGACATGGGAACAACTGGTCCTGGGATAGCAGGACACACACTGTTGGCTGCAGGGAGTCCAGCTCCAGGATGGGAGAGGGTGGATTTGGGGGTAACCTCAAGCCCACAATACCCAGAGCAGGCTCTACCCATTGAGGGAGAGCTACAGCCCATGGACCGCAGGCTGCTGAAGATGCAGGCGGGATGGGTGGCAGGAAGGAAGGACAGAGCATGGCTCATGCCTGGGGCAAAGCAGGTACAGGGACACTCATCAGGAATAGGGATGTGGAAAACCCATCCCAGGAAGCAGACGTTGGCTGCAGCCAAGTCCAGCCACAAGCCCCCAGGGCTCTACTTCTGCATGTCACACTGCAGGAGGAGGACGATGGAGGGGTCGCTCTTCGCTGCCTCCTTGAACTCCTCCAGGGAGATCTGGTCATCCTTGTCCTTGTCCATCTTTGTGAAGATCTTGTCAACGCGCTGCTGGGGTGTCAGCCCATCTTGGTTCATCCTCATCATGATCACAGTCCCCACCATCTTGTAAATGGCCTGGAGGAACAAGAGAAGCAAAGTACAAGAATGGGAATGTTGGATGGACAAAAGGTTCCAGGACAAGGTAGGGGACAGGATCATTGCTCTGCTGGGACCCAACATGAGCTATGTTGCTGCACAGTTACATCAGGTACTCACTGGGTACCTTTCAGACAAGTCTCTGGGCAGGAAAAGTCATCCTTTAGTGCCAAAAGGACCCAACAGTTGGGAAAAGCCTGGGAAAAGTCAGCTACCCCTGCTGCTTTTAAGCACCGGTACCTCAATGATCTCCAGCATCTCCAAGCGTGTGATCTTCCCATCCCCATCCAGGTCGTACATCTTAAAGGCCCAGTTGAGTTTCTGCTCAAAGGTGCCCCTGGAGGTGACGCTCAGAGCACAGATGAACTCCCTGAAGTCGATGGTCCCATCACCGTTCTTGTCGAAGGTGCGGAACGCGTGCTGGGCAAACTTGGAGGCATCTCCATAGGGGAAAAACTGCAGGGATGAGAGGAGAGAGAGGTTGAAGTGAGGAGGGGAAGCTACAGTTGGACCCCTGGAGGCAGCCCTCAACCCCCCAAATGGAGCCCACCTTGATGTAGAGCTGCTGGAACTCCTCCAGGTTGAGGATACCAGTGGGACAATCCTTGAGGAAGCCCTTGTACCACTGCTTCAGCTCCTGCTCGCTGAACTCCGTGCTCCTCACCAGGTCATCCAGCATCTCCGGGGCCAGCTTGCTGCTGTGCTTGCCCATGGCTGCCCCTGGGAGGGAAAACACGGATCTGACGCACCAGGCATGGAGAGGGCTGGTACCTCCAGGCCTTTCTCCACCCCAGCAGCTGCTTAACCCCACACCATGATGTCCAGCTGCCCTCTAAAGATGGGGCAAAGAAGAGGTAACACAAACCCTGCCTGGCACCACTGGCCTCACAGTGCCCGGTCGGTGGCTGAGCAGGGGATGAGGATGGGCTGTGCCGTGGGGCACTGGCAGAGCCTGTGGCTGTGTGGGCAGGACGTGGAGCAGCTCCGACACACGACGTGCCCGTTCCCACGCAGCCCTGGCTGCCAGAGCCGCGCAGCCCGAACACCAGATGGTTTGCTGAGAGCTCCTGGAGCTCCTCTCTCCATGAAGTTGAGTAAAGTCAACCTGGAGCCTGACCAAGCTCCGTCTCCCCTCCAAGCATCTGACTTCCTGGCCATGCGGGCTCGGGGGACATGGGACTACCCTGCAATGGGCACAAGCCTCCCCCCGCAACAATATGGGGCTCCCATCCAGCCCCCTCCCAGCGAATCCCGCAGGCAGAGGCTGCTTCCTGCCCCATCATCCCACCAGCATCTGTCACCGTCTGCTGTGGCAGCGCTTACCCCACCCCCCCTCGGCAGCCAGCTCTGAGGAGACATCCAGACACCCACAGAGCACGATGCTTCCCAGTGATGCCCAGCTCAGCTGCGGAGCTGTATGAGCCCTCTTGGCATTAAAGTCCAGCTCTAACCTCCAGGGACCGATTAATCCCCACCATGTACAACACTCGTGTCCTCGTGCATCTCCCACCACCACGCTGGTAGGTGGGTGCAGCCGTTGGGGCCAGCCCCTCGCCAGCTTAAGGGGCAGCTCTTCCCATCAGGGAACAGCAGTGAGGACCTTTGCTAGAAGCATCACACCTTATCCTGCAGACCAAGTCCTCAAAGAGGCCAAGACTCAAGAACAGCATCCTTTG
>NW_009923544.1:5042-5302 GCF_000696875.1 Nestor notabilis
CAAAAACAGCATCCTTTGGCCCACAGCCCGCGGGTCCATGCTGAGCAAGACCCAGCACAGGCCGTGCCAGGACAGGGAACAGTAGCAGGGACATCACACGCTTGGCATGAACTGCTCATCTCAAAGCACCGATATCATCATGGGCCATGGGCTGTTGGTCCCAAAACGGGACAGAGGGGGAGGTCACCACGGGTGTCCCTCCCTGGGCCCGCACCCTGGGCTGCGCAGGGCACCCAGCATCACCCACCGGATCGGCACCC
>NW_009923545.1:0-18503 GCF_000696875.1 Nestor notabilis
CCTCACCTGCCCGTTGGTCGGCGGCTCGTTGGCAGCGGGGGTGCTACGGGTGGGCCCTGCGCTCGATCGCCGCTGGGTTTGAAACCATCAGCATGGGCGTGAGCGGAGGTCAAGGCTCAGCTCGTTTTCGAACAGGTTTTCAGGTGTTTAGAGTATGCACAGAAGTATTTTGACTGTGTGGGCTTCCAGCCTTGGTCGAGGCTATCTCTGTCTGGTGATCCAACTGCTCAAAACTCCTTTTAGAAACAGGAGAAAGCCCTGCTGCCGCCGAAGCAGTACGGTCGGGTTGGGCAAACGCTGTGGGCAAGGCGGTAGCCTTCCCCTGGGTGCCTGGCCGGCTCTCCAGCCCAGCAGAGATGGCCATTTTGGTGGTGCTGATGGTCACTTTGTTGAACTAATAAGTGTGTCTCTTCCTCCCTCCCCATCAATATGCATGGGTAAACAAGTCCTTCAGATGTACGGCTACTGGTGATGTTTGAAATTAGATGTGTTTTTTCTTTGCTGTTCGTTCTAAAGCAGGTAATGAAGAAGTGAAAAATGTAGTTTGAGTAACTCTTCATCACGTGTGCAGATATTTTCATGTTCTTGGGCCTCCTTCAGTGTTATTTTGTGATCTCGACTACCTTTGCTAGGTGGTTTTCATAAGTCTAACTTTCCACATACACATGTCCTGTGTATATTACAGTAACCCAAATTATTTTGTAAATGACACAAATTAGAATAGCAGGAACTAGAAGCAACTCGGAAACAATTGAAACAATTTGCTTGTGCTTGCAAGGTGAGTACTCAAGTAGAGAGCAGTACCTGTAACTGCCACTACTGCAGACTAGTAAGACAGAACGAAGAGTGGGTATAGGTGACTGAGTATTGTGGTAAACCTGTGCACTCAAAGAATGCTTGTAATAAAGTCTCAGATTTCAGTGAGTCTTAGTTCTGGTTTGAAAAACCCTCATAGATGTAAAAAGACAGTAAATGTGCTCCTCAGCTGCAGGTGAATGTCTTAATTTGACAGGAAGGAGGGAAGAGTCGTGACTATCTCAATGCATTGGTAAGGTGCGCAGGTGCCTGTGAAATGAATGGTAATGTCAAATCCTTTTCTAGTCTTGTGATAGGGCTGTGGCATGTGTTACTGTCTTGGTACGATGCTGTCCATGCCTTTGATCTACTGCCCTTAGTATGTGCAATAATCACTGAATCTAAACAGATCTTTCTTGAGGCCATCAATCTGTCAGACATGTTTAATAAACTTAAGTAGATGATAAAGCAGTGCAATGGATTTTGTTCCTCTAGAGCAGCTTTTTATTACAAACTGGACAACCATTTAACTCCCCTGTTCCCTTTTTTATTTTAATTTTCTATTTCCAGATGAAAGAGATGTCTGCATAACTCTTAACCAGGTTTTAATTTTCTTTGTCTTGTGAAGCTACTTTAGGCTTTTATGAATTTTCAGAAGTACCCTCAAATTTAATGCAATTTGTCCTAATTTAAGTGTGCTCTGGCTGTAAGTGAAATGCGCATGTACAGACTGGATATTATCTTGTTAACCAACAAAACAATCTAAAGGAAACTTTTAAGTACTACACACTTGGCAAAGCTGACTGCCATGGTTTTTGTCTCTCCTTTTTCTTTTTCTCCCTTTTTCTTTTCTGAGTAGAGAGCAGGGAATTGTCTCTGAAGAAATCTCCTGTTGGAATGCCTTACATCAATGTGGCTGCAGCTCTGCAGATTTTCGCTCTATTGTCTGCACTGCCTGCACAATACTTCATATCCCAGTGGTACGGAACAGACTCTGCTCAGCGCATCCAAATAACAGAAAGGTTGGAAGTCTCTCTTTCCATGCTTTTTATAAAGATAGCTCTCTTTCTCATCCCCAATGACACTTTGTCCTGGAAAGCTGGAGTGCGGGTGGGATACACTGGCCATTCCTACATGAAAATAACATTCAAATCACACCTCAGGCATTTTCATGGCTTAATGTGACTGTATTTATTCGTTTAAAGATGTCCTTCAAAATTTGAGTAACAACCATTGTTTTCTTCACATAAAAATCTCTGTAGAATCTGTGTAAGTGCACAGCTGTGCCTCAATCTCATTCTGCTTCTGGACATTCCAATATATGTTACTATGGGTTATGTCCCTTTAAAAAGGGGGAAATGAAGTATCTGATTAGTAAGACTGTAACTTTCCATTACCTTTTGACACTTACTGTCAAATAGATTTTCTTGCATAGTATGACTAAGTACAGAGTATTAAGCAACACAAATTCATAGTAAATTACTTGAGGCAGTCATAATACCAGAGTTAAATAAGTAGTGCCATTTTGTATATGAGTTAAGAAGTTACGTATTGACAGGGTTGTGAGTGTCTATCTACTACCTCCATCCAAATATTTGTTAGTGGTAACCACTGGCAAATGTTGGTATCTTGCAGATGAACCATGCAAACTATGACTTAGTTTTAAAAATGCACCCTGTGTAGTGCACTGGTCGTGTGGTTCATCTGTAGAACTTAAATATGTGAAGTAATGAGAGCAAAAGATTGGCCTGATGAAAAAGGAACCAAGTCTGGCTTTGTGCATAAAGACAAAGATTTAAATAGCTCTCAAGTTTCATGATATGAGTCAACTGTGAACCATTTAGATGTATTCAAATTTTTAGGATATATTTTAATAGTTTTTTGATTACGTGGACAGCGTTTGAAATGTCTCATGCTCAGTACTCCCAAGTAACAGTTGAAACTGCAGAATCTGATACAATTTAGCAGTTCCGATGGTCTCAGTACAGAAAAAAACCAAGCAACCTTGTCATGAAAAATGGCATTTTCCAAGACTTGTATACAGTTTACAGATAGAAGTGATGATTGAAAGAATATTTATTTGCAGTTTTGGTATTAACCTTGAAGAGAACTTGTTCCTGGCCACTGGCTTTTTTCCCTGTTTGCTACAGCCTTAAAAGTTTAAATAGTAAAAAAAATATATAAAAATACTAGAGATGTTTTTAAACCAATGTAATAATCATTTTTACCACTAAAGGATAATTGCCTCTTGGAGCAGCTTTACAAAACCTTACTTGAGTCTGGATGCATGGGCAGATCGTTTAAAGCTGTGGCTATCAAAGTCAAGGTAGGATGATGTTACATACTGTCTACACTTAAGAATCAATTTGAAACATGGCCTTTTCTTAACAGGAAGGTATGCTGCGGGTGTGATATAAGTAACAAAGAGAAAGTGTCTCTTATTTGCTTATTGAGACTGATTTGGAACTTTCTACCAGTTTTAAGAAAACCTTCTGCCTATATTCTACACAAACATGCAATATGAGCTCCATGTGAAACTAAACATCAATCATGGCAGTAATTCTATACATAGTATCCTCTACTTTAAATTTATCTGACTGTGGAGTTAGGACAATTTAACCGTATCAGTGATTGCAAGCAACGACATGTTTGTAGGACCAGATCCTACAACGTGGGATGGACATCCTGTGCTGCATGTGGTAGTTCAAGAAAACTCAAAATTGAATTAGAAAACTCAGATGGGAAATCTGTGGGTTTAGGAAGAAGGGGGAAACTTGACTATTGAGCATGTGACAGTTGGTCTAGAAAAACTAAAATTATATCCATTTATGTATATGCAAATTTAATTTAAGAAGAACGTTGCTTGGGCTTGTTTAGGGAGATTAAAGGGCTTGTTTGTGAGATTTAATTCTCCAAAGGTTTTACCTTGTCTGGACCTTCAAAGATCCTTCATAACTGATGATGTACAATAATCGTGAGTGTGAAGTCCTCTGTACTGTGGAAGATTCAGACTTAGTTTTGCCCCCAGGAAAACTTAGGGGAATGGTGTATGAATGGAAACAGAATCTGTACTTTTCTTAGGTTCACCATAAATTGCTTTGAAACTTTGTGGAAAGATCCAAGCATATCTACAGAGAAAGCCTTCAAAGACTGAACGATCCCTTGATTATTTGCATGTAGTATTTTTATATAGTTGGAGCTGCTTGTGTCTTCTGAATATCTTATGATGTAAAGAACTGGTTATCCTGAAAACACGGTGACATTTGAGACCTTCCAAACCTACTATATTAGTTTCTGTTTTCAACAACGCAGCCTGAAAGTCAGGATATTTGACCATTCCTGTTTCTGTTAAAAGGTATTTTTCAACCTTAAGTCTTCCTACAGATTTGAGCTAAACCAAAACTTTTAAAAAACACCTTGTTTATGCAGTTGTTGAGCCTGCTCTGGCCTTCTTGCAGATGGGGTGAAGAGAGTAAGACTGAAAGGTGAACACCATAAAAGAGGAAGGAGACTAGGACAGCCTGTAGTTCTGTGGCACCAGAGGGGTTGCTGGCTGGCTGGTGTCGGTGAAGAACGTTAACCCCAAAACATCTGTTTATAGACTTCCCCTCTGCTACATTGCCAGCAGAAGGAATATTTGAAAAGTTCCCCCAGTAAATGTTTAGTTTGCTCACTGTTTCTTTACACTTTCTTTTTCACAATAGCCTGAAAACCAGAAGCCATTTCTCTTTTCTAAAGGTGCCCCTCCCTTAGTCCCCATCCTTTACATTCAGATGAAATTCAGCCTAGTGCAGAAGGAAAAGCTAAATTTACTGTAGCCTTAAGCTGGGACTCAATGCCAGTCTGTAAAGATATTACAAAAGATAATAAAGAATCACTCTGTTAGAGTTTAGAACAATATTTGCTCACCTGTGTAAGATAAATGGGTTTCCTTCAATATAAAAAATTTAAGGCAACTGTAGAGTTACATATCCAAAAAATTAGATTCCCCTGTTGGAACAAATTCCTATGTCTTGTGTACTCCTTAAAGGTGGTTTTAATGCAAAACTTTCATCTGGGCTTCAAATTGTGAAGAATTCTGTATGAAAGGCTTTGCAGTATCCCTCTACAAAAGCTTAAGATAGTAGTAACTAGAACACAAATTACCCTAAGACTCAGTTTCTAAAGGATTTGTTTGACTGTTGGTTTATTTACTAATTTTACGTTTTAGGAGTTGGTACTATGGAGAAAAGATAACTGGAAGTGGCAACAACGAAGCAGAACCCCATTCTTATTTTGCAGGTATTGGAGTCTTTGCAATCCTCTTTGGACTTTGCTTGTGATGTTGTTATAAGGTCTTCTATAGTGGGTTTCAATACTTAGTATATGTTTTCCTGATCTCTAAACAATAATGATAATGTTCAGTAAGCAAAACTGTAAAATCCAAAGCCTTTTCATCTTGTATTGTGTAACAGCATCAATAAGCTATACTATATCTTTGTATCTATTTTATTAAATAGATCTGAGTGTGCCTATTTTGTACCGATGTATGAAAGAGTGGTGTAGCTTTCACCTGATTCAAATGAACTGGTTTGGATCAATTTCATAAAAGGAAAAAGAAACAGTCAATCAGTCTGCTTCTTGGGAAAAAACTCCCTGCAGTCAGACTGAACAGAAGAATTCCATGACCTAAACTAGGAAAAAATAACAACAAAACCAGTTAGCATGTGTAAGCACTGTAAAAGTAGTTGTCAGTACATACATTGTATGTATTGGTGTTTATGCTTTCCAAAATTCTATTAAGACCCCTATGTAATATCAAAGGCATACAAATAGGAAAGTGCCTTCCTTGGTGGATGCTGTTTTGTCAAATATCATAGTAATATTCTGGGGGAAAAGCAAAGTACCTGTTCCCTTGTTTATTTCACGTATTAATCTAATTGTCAGTTCTCATCTGGTAGAAGTCAGAAGAATTTCTGTTTCAATGTTTAATATACTTGATCAAACACTTGATAAGTCTTTTTCTTTGTTAAACTAGAATCAACTCATGTTCACAGTCCAAAGCCTGAATATATTCAGTTCAGTGTGGGACAGGTAATAGTTCACAAGAGATTTGGCTATTCTGGAGTCATTATTGGATGGGATGTGAAAGCTGACACTCCAGGAGAATGGCTCCAACATAAATATCCTCCAGTGAAACAGGTTTGAAAGTGTTAATCTTCTGCTTTATTAATACATGCACAGAGTAACTATGGTTAAAAAAAAAACCCCTCAGAAACACTGTTACAGACAGACTTCCTGCTAAACTCACGGGAAATATGTAAGGGCCCCAGATCACCCGTGCAGCTGAGTGGTGCCTCGCCTGCTTCTGTGTTGCTGTCCCAGTAGAGCTCTGCTTTTGCGTCACTGATTGGTTAAGCTTCACTGGTCAGGGTTGTACCTGGCATGTCTCAAACTATAATAACTCACTTTTAATATACAGTGTTGTATTTAAAGCAGTGGTTTGAATCATAGAATCACAGAATGGTTTGGGTTGGAAAGGACCCTTACCAACTCCCCTGCCATGGGCAGGGACACATCCCACTAGACCAGGTTGCTCCAAGCTCCATCCAACCTGGCCTTGAACACTGCCAAGGATGGGGCAGCCACAGCTTCTCTGGGCAACCTGGGCCAGTGTCTCAACATCCTCATAGCAAAGAATTTTTTCCTAATAATGTTTGAACGGATCTCTTGTGGTGCATTACTAAAATTGAGAGGCTGTTAAATCTTTTAACTGATCATCGATAGTCGGTAACATCTTCATTGCACCTAAGAAACACAAGTAATCCTCTGTGTTTAATCAGTTTCAGTTAGAAAGCAGTTGGGGATCTGGGTATTGGAATGGAAATCTATTTAAAAATGGTTTTGTTGGAATTCTTGAAGCTTTTGAAATTCTGCAGCCTAAGTCCTTGTCGTATTTGAAAATCAGATGCTAAATCTTTGTTGACAGTGCTGGTGTGATAATAGAGTGCTGCATACTCTGTGGGTTGGCTGCTGCCATGCTGCTCAAGTGGCAGGAAGGCACTAATCATTAAGTCAAAGAGGACTGAAAATGAGAAACCGCCTGTAGCAGAAAATTCACGTTCAGCTGGAAGCAGACGTTCAGTCCTGTTCTGTGCATTGTGTTCCTTCCCCACTGTAATTTTAGCCACCTGCCACTCATCTTGGGCTTCTAAAACACCTGCATCCTTGCTGTCTTTTCTCTTCTTTTCTCCCCTCAGTATTGTCGCCACCAACTGAACACCCTTGAATTTCCCCAAGGGCATTCTGATTCTTTTTATGTTCCTTATTGGTTCTGTTCTCTCAGTGACCTGGCGTTCATCTTTCTTGTTTTAATTTCAATAGTGATGACGTATGGTTTAAGCATGTGCTTTTTGTTTGTTTTTTAACTTGCCTTTGCCTATCATGTTATGCACATCAGCTGTGCAAAATGCCTTCTGACCTTTGCAAGGCAACTGCTAAGCCTGCTCCTTACAAGTCCCCTCCAAATATCAGCCAAGCTTTCAGCCCAGGTTCTCCTTGACTTTCTCTGACTTTCGGTTCTTTCCTGAATTGCTGAGCAGAGGCCACGGCCTGTCACATGGATCAATACTAACTGCTTCATAAACTCATTACCTGTCGGTATGCATCTATTGTTTAGATTGTGGGTTACTTTGGGCAGGAATGTTTCACTCTGTAGCGAGCATGGTGGGACCCTGGCACTATAGAAATAATAGTAAACTACCCTTTTCTTTTCTTGGCTGCAAGTTTTTGCTATATCCATGGAAGCTTTCTGAGCACTGTTCAGGATTGGGTCCGAGACCATCTGAATTTGCCTCGTTCCCTCTGGTGTTCTCTACTGCTACTTGTGAAGGAAGAAGGGTGACTAACAAATTGCTATGGGACCTATATACAAAAGCAGAGGGATATTCTAAGTCAGGTTTTTTGCCAGACCTATGGGAGAAAAAGTGAATTAAAATCTTGCCTCTTAAAAAATGTTTCAGATACAGCATGAACTTCATGAATTACAGATTTAATGGCTTTATATTTAATCTTCCAAATTGATGTTGTCAAGATCATGAAAATGAACTTGCTGTATGTATATATTGAGTGGGTTTAGGTTCTGTAAGCCTACTAATAGTTAACTGATTATATAAATGTAATCTTTAGTCAGCATCTCCCCTTGAGGCTATTTATTTTCCTTCTATTTTTACAGGATCTAAAAGGTATTCCTCACTATCGAATTCTAATTAACAAAGCAAATGGATTTGGCAAATCTACAGCTTACATTCCTGAGGAAGAGATAACAATTATTATGGGATTGGAGGTACTGTTTATTTTTTATTCAGTTGCAACTTGTAGATTATCCTGTGTGTTTAAAAGCTGGATGACCTTTGGCTTAATAGATACTATCAATTTTGTAATGTTAGTGAAAACTAAGAGAGAAAGCAGATAAACAAATTACTGCTGTACTTTCAAGTATGTGTTTTTGGAAGGTGATGAATGACCAAACCCAGCTACTGCCTCCTTCAGAATGTCCCACTGCTTAGTTTTGTAAGTGTCGTAGCAGCTTGACTTCTGTTACACAGAGGCTGGTGCAGACATGGACTTTTGTTTTAGGGTTTCACAAAGTTGGATGAGTCATTTAATCCTTTCTACTGGATCTAGCAAAGTATGTTGTTTTCTCAATTCCACCCTGAAGAATCTGCATTTCAAAGAGCTCCTGCTCAGCTACTGCCCAGACTGGGTCATGTCTCCTTTCTTGACTGCAAAACTCTGGGAGCCAAAAATTCGGTTTTGTCTATCACAGTCCTGGTAGCTTTTGATTTCCAGCTTATGCAAGTGCACCTGATTCTTAACACTAATCAGAGAGTGATTCAGAAAACTGCCTTCAGACATTCATGCCACATACGAACAGCTTTTGCAAGGGATCCAGTGCTCCTGTGCATGTCTCCTTTTAAATTGTGAAAAGTGGTAGTATCTGTATTTGAAATAACAGCAAGCAGCTGAACCATTCCTCTAGGAGAAGATGCTTGGTCTAGTCAAACACAGGAGATGAGATGATAGATACAAACTGGCATCTTTTGCCTTTCAGAAGAACCCCCTCAAAGGAAGTGTATGAGTTAGGTTGGCCTGAAGTCTTGAAACTGTGCCACTGCACATAAAGGACACACATACCACCACCCCCATCCCCCAAATCAATGTGGTGAACAGTATGGCACCATCACCTCTTTCTTATGGGAAAAGCCATAGTTCCAGTCCTTGTTTCTGTTTTAGCCGCTGATTGTAATATAAAAGGTGCTAACATATCTGAACTTAGGAGCAGGAACTATGCTGTCCCAGATAAGTGCCATCAGTATTCAAAACTGGATTCTGACCACTCTGTTTCCAAAAACTGCATTGTTGATCATGGCAGTCAGCTGGCTAACTTCGGTTACCTCTATAGTCCATGGGGAGAAACACATACCTCACCTTAAAACGTTCAGTAAATTAGCATTTAAATTGTCAGATTGCTTCATTCACCTGCATGACAGGCTAATTCTCCTCACGGATTAGCAGAACTGATGGTAACAAGCTCACAAAGTCAGGTATTTGAAAGCTGGCTTGTTGATATTAATTACGACTGGTGAGTCATGCCTGTGACCCCAGTTCAAAAGGAGGTCTGTGGATTGCCCTCACTCAGCCTTTCCTGCAGCCTAATAGGCAATTTCCTGAAGAGCTGAGAATGATGAGACAATGCTTAGACTTGTCTTAACCCTTTCCAGCTCTAACTTGCTCACTTTAGACTTCCTCCATTACGACAAGGCAGGAAACTTGGACTGCCCTCTGTGCATTTGTGTCTCCAAGTTGGACACTGTGGTACCTAAGGCCATCGCCTTGGTGTGTCTTCACCATTTCCCCAGCTTCTCTACTGTTCCCACTGCCTAATTAGATTGGATGACTGATCCAGCTCGAAAAAATAACAAATAGCTCTACCAGCAGCACGTGAGCGGCAACTAGTTCAGTAAGAAACAGTGCTGATTTTAAAACATCAATGCTGGTGTACATCTAGCACAGAGCATCTCATGAGATGTAAAGTACTTAGAGAAAGTCACTGTTCTGATGATATAACTTAGGTTTTTACAGATGCATGTTGAGATACATGGAAAATCCCACTGAAGGAATCTCTGTGTACATTGTGTATTTAAAACCTAATTGGGAGTCTTCAAAAAGTTAACTGGAGTAATTGTAATGATTCTTCTAAGTATGTTTGTATTTATTGCTAATTCTGATGCTTATTCACCTTGACATTTTCTCAGGTGCATCACCCTGATATGAAAGTCTATTTCAGTGGATATGATGGCTCAAAATACACCATGCAGCCCTGGTTGAAAAAGATCTATCCTCATGACTGAAGTGTTTGTACGTCTAATGTACATCCAGACAATGTATTTCCTTTTTAAACTGGAGCAAATAAGATAAAACATGTATTTTTTTTTTTATTTCTATAATGAAATAAAACATTTCTAGGCATGTTTTATGTTGGACAATCCATTTCATTAGAAGCGAACACACTGCATGTTCAGTTTACCATGACTCAGGATGGGGATTAGTTTCCTTCCAGATTTGGAAGGAAAGGTCTTGATATAGCCCTAGTTCAGCTGGAAGTACTAAAGGTTTTGCACATGGAGTATCTTGCCCTTTTACAAGGGCAGAGGAAGAAACTAAATAGTTAAGAACTGTACTTTCAGAATTAATTGTAACCTTAATTTTAGGGGATAGAGCTAAATAAGCGCCAGCAGGAACTGAAATATTTCTGGGGAGAGCTCTACTAAGTAAATCCTGCAATACTTTGGCTACTCTCTCTATCAAAGCCTGCATTGTGCTGGTTTCAAATGAGACATGCAAAGGAAAAGTTCATCTGCTTTTTTGCATCTGGACAGGAATGTTAAGAAACCTTCTACTTGGGCTCACTACACAACCTCATTCATAATATCCTCTTATAACTCTACTTGCTACCATAAGAATAAAGTAAAAAAAAACCAACCAACCCAACAAACTTAAAAAAGCATGAAAAATTTATTAATATGTAGGGTTTGAAAATGTCTAGAGCAACTTGTTTCTTCTGTTTTCTTTTCCCTTTATCTCAAACACAGCAAACACTCTACAAGAAGCATAAGCTGTAGCATTCTGGATTCTTTCCTGCAGAGTCAGTGAATCTGGGGCGTTGGGCAGGTGACTCTCAGTGTGGCCTCCCCATTCTCTTGTTTCTTCTTCTTTTATTAATAAAGGTTTTCCCAATGACTGGCCAAAGAGCCGGCAGACTTCCTGGGCTTTCCGTCGGGTGTTCCCAACAGCAGCAACGCAGACTTGACGGCTGGGAGGAAGAAGCAGCAGCACAATGACAAGCAGGTCCAACTGAATTCCAAGTATTCACGCCAAGCATGTATTTTATTTTTTAAAGCCTCAGCTTTTGTAACTGCATAGATGTGAGCACTTCACCTGCTCCCAGCTTCTGCGGGGTAGCTTAGGAGTATCCTCCAGATACTCCCAAACTGCACTGGCCTGAGTTCCTGTCTAGATGCCTTTGAGATACACTCTGACACCTCTAGAACCACGAACAGCAGCTAGCTGAGCTTGCTTCTTGGACCAGGCATAATTCTTTTGTTTAAAGAGCAAAACCCAAACCAAGATTAAACCTCCCTCTGCTCCTCCGATGTCAATAGAAGCAGGACTTTGAATAGTTAACACCTAAAATAGCAAGACTCCCAGCTTCAAAGTAGCGTGTTTTGATGCTGAGCAAGCACCTGACACAGTTCTTTTCAGATCATGTCAGCAGCTAGGAGTAATGGGAATTGGCAAGGGTACTTTAAATTACCAGCATCTGGTAACACACTTGTACCTTCACAAATAAATACAAATTAAATCTACACGTGCGGATGTAGCGACAAAAGTCAAATTCTATTGACCCAATATTCTCTCTGAAGCTATCCTTCCATTTATTACATTTTCCTTTTGCACAGGAACACCGTCAAAAGAACAAGTTGTATCTTCTAGGCTAAACAGCACTAATTTCTAAGTTATGTTTGAAACAAATAATACTGAAATCTTTGAACACAAGTATGAAGAAAATGATTCACTCTCACTACAAAGAGGATAAATTATGTATTCTATGTATTCATATTAACTGTTATCCAAGGCTGTACAATTTGTGGCAAATTTGTGGCATGAGTGAGAACTTACCGAAGGGTGTCCAAGGCTTCTGGTGTATGGTACAAATGGGGTGGGCTGATGGTAACAGAGGTTCCTAACTTTTCAATGAGTAGATTGCAAACATTCTGCATTTTTCCAAAGTCACTGAATACGATACAGACCTGGGAGTGAACACAGACAGCACACAAATAAATTGTTTTTTCATTTTCCCCCCTATGATTCAACACTTGTATGTAAATCAGTATAAAGCCAGATATGTACGAACTGACTAAACATACTAGTCCTGTATATAACACCAACATTTATTTACTTAGAACACTTTTATATAGCCCTAGAGACTGTCATTAGGTTTGCAACAGAAAGTAGTTCATAAAATAGTTTAAAATTGAGGATTAAGAAATGCTCTTTTGTGAGGAAGTGCGGCATTCTTCGTATGTGGACAATCTGAAGAATGAATGTGCTCTTTGGGACACATGACCAGATGCATCCCAGTTCTTCTCTTATTTAGATTACTATATGTATGGTAATTACACAGAAGTCCAAGCAAAATGTGAAAAACATTGAGCAGGAAGGCAAATTACATTTTAATTCCAAGCATTATGTTTGATAAATGTAAACTATGCAACTAAACTAAGAGTAGCCCAGTCCCGCTTGCAGTAGGCTCAAAACCCTGCATTGGCAGAAGGCTCAGTCCAGTGCCTACAGAGAACTGGGCACTTCAGACTTGCATTAAAACCAGTTTAAACATCTGGCTGTCTGTGGCTTTGGCAATAAGAAGCATTAAATACAGATGCATCAGGAATTCAAGTGCTTTCCCGAGTGCTGCAAAGCAGGCATCACTGTCAGCCCCAGACAGACCCAGAGCCCTACCACCTTCCTTGTGGGGAAGAGCCAGTGAGGCGCTGACTTTCCAGGCAGGAGCCACCCTTTTTCTGTAGCAGAGCACAGTCACCAGGAGTGAATCAATGATGCTGAGCTGCTACAGTATTCCAGAATAAGAAATTCTGGCTCCCAAATTTTGGTTTCAGGAGAACTAAACCCTCATGTTCAATACCCAATACAGTGCTCTTACCACCAAGTAAGGCTCGCCCTCTCTTTTATTCCTGACTCATTCCTTTCTTTTTACACACCTTCAACAGGAGGCGAAGAAAAAAGCTGCAGTAAAGAAAATTCCACTGCCAACCCCTGTGACATACAGCCAGCCCTGTGACAGCTGCAGTGCATGCGGCCATCTATCCCACTGAAGTTATATGGCACAGAAACCCACGTTATGGCACTTCAGTTGCACTGCAGTAGCTTCCTGTGTGCATACCATAGATTTACCTTGTGGAAAATGAGATAATTGGAGGAAGTTGAACCTCCTGGTGAGAGAAGAGGGGCCTACTACATAAACAGGGTAAGGTAAATAATTCTATTGACGGTTCTCACTAACTAATGCACACATCTTATTACCCTCAGTAGCCTCGCAGGGCAGTACATGTAAGCTCATCCTGGCTTGAATCCTTGGCACTGGCTCCATAGCTCTTGACGGAACTGAGGCAAAACTGGGCTTAGAGCCTTAAAAACTGACCAAGATGAAGTGGCAGGGCAATTCCATCTTCTGCATGGACAAAGGGTCATGCCTGTCCTCCACAACTGCACCAAGTCTGCATCTTCATCTCAGCCACGCACCCTCTATCTGTAACTTGGGGGTTGGATTGCTTTCTGCAAGGCGCAGTATCAATTTGAACAAAGATTGAAGATGAGACCAAATCTAGATTTCTCTCTTCAGTGGGAGTTCTTGCCATATATAAAAAGCATACATCCTCTTGTGCTGTTTTGCCAGAAAACTGTCACAGTTGTATTTTGTGAAAAGTTGGAAGTCTCACTGCGAGGACTTGTCTCAGCGTTCTCCAGATTGCTATCAGTGTTTATGAGATTAGTTCCCTCAAGGGGATGAAACAAAAGAAGGATCAAACAAAAGAACTGTGGGTCTTGAGCAAGAGATAAGCTGCTCAGACTGGGGCAGTCTGGGCACTCAGGAACTTTATTGTTAAAACGAAGCATTTAACCAGGTGCCCTCGGGCAGAAAACAACTGAGCAGTAACTGTGAATTTTGTTGGGGTTTCCCCATAAAAAAAAAAAAAGAGCTGAAAATAAATTCCACTTACATTTGCAGGGGATACCTAAGCATTACAATGCAAAGCAGCATTTCAATATCTTCAATTATGATGAAGGTTAGAAAGAGTGAAAAAGCAACACGAGGGTATGCAAAACTGTTATGGACACTGCAAGGTTTGGATAAGGCTGTGAAGGACAAGAAGTTACAGTTTATAGGGAGGCAAGAAGATCAATAAACATACAAACCCAACATAACATTCATCCCATGAGAGCGTTGTACAATAAATGAACTATTACTATTTAGACACAATAGAGCTTTGTGATCTCATACACAACTTGATTCTTCTGTATGTTTTCCTTTGTTATACCATGAATTAAAATTTATCTCCTTACAGTTGAAAGTGTGTCTTTTATTCTTAATTATACCTTGAAATAGCTATTTGGGAGTTTCTTCAGTCTTTAGACTTATAGTAGGTAACTGGTGAAAAGAGTTTGTAGAAGGATATAATGCATGACTTCCATTTGTGTAAAACACAAATAAAATGGCAAACTCTTTAGTAAAGAAGCAAGTGTAAGTTAGTTCTAAATTCATTTATGTTGCTAAAGTATGCAAACACACTGGTCAATGGCGCTTCATTCATTTATGAAGCTGCACTAATGGAACAAGACACAGATAAAGGAAGAAGCAAGGAGAAACTAATCCCTGTATAAAGAGTGACCATACTGCTAGTTAAGTGCACAGGGCAGCCCAAACAGCAGTACTGTGGCTAGATTTTTCAAATTCTGACACTCAGGACCCAGGCAACCATGCAGCTCTTGAACAGCAACTATTCCTTGTCTGAGCTGCCTACAAATGAACAATAAATCCATGTAATTAACTTTCCACCTACAATCTTTGTTGTATAAAAATGAATAGCAGAAGGGAGATGATTGGTGAAGTTACCACTGAAGACTGAAGTAAGCCTTAGCTTGTCGTAATTCAATAAGGTTTTATTAAGTTGTTAAAAAACATGGTGATTTAAGCTCTCATGATAGTAAGTGTCTACATTATGAAGTTAAAGTCACTCAGAACACAACACTGATGCTTACCATTTAAGTACCTTAAGACTCATTTAAAAACCCAAAGTTTGTTCTCCAAATTCTCAATTATTTCTGTATTTATTGGTGTTATTTAGATTAGAATATACTTGAAAGCAAGCAAACTAAAGAGGCTGAACCCTGGTTTAGGGGATTGTAAATAACAGCTCTATAGAACTAAGCTATCATTTTATTGCTGGCTTCCAGGTTTTCTTCATAAGAATCTGTAAATTTGCTGGGTAGTCATTAAAGTTTCATGGTCTAAAAAGATCTATTGGCTGAAAACACATAATTTGCCTCAGTGAATATTTCCAGCACAGCATTTATTTCTTACTATAGCACGAACATGCAAAACTATACTCTCTTGAGCCACTTCTGAAGTAAATAGGATTATTCCCATAATATTTAGCTTCACACAGCACTTTTTACCTACAGGATTCCAAGTTGATTACCTAGGAAACAACTAGCTTTGCTTTACTTGCAGCAAGCTGATGGCAGAGTCGTGTCAGACAGATCAAAGCCCAGGTGCTGTTCAAGTGTGGCTTAAGCAGATCTAGATTAGGGCTGCCATGCCACTGTTGTCCGCCATCCGCTCTTGTCCTCTGCCTTGCATTGCCTCCAGTTCAGGGAGCTAAAACAATGGAAAAAAAATAAAAACTAATCTGGAAAAAAAAGAGTTATTAACTGGAGATGCTTTCTGAACTGACCTATCACCTGATCACCTAAGTACAACTCCTTTCAAGATGCAGAGCACAGGAAGGGCAGTGGGTGAAGGAGAGTGCAAAATCGTGGGTTTGCTTACGCTGCCACAGAATGGCAACTGTAGAGCCCCAGAACCAAATATTCCTTTCTGTAGCATCACGTAACACTTAAAAAAAGCACACATTCATCTGAGAAAAGGTTTTTTTTTTCTATATTACAGTAGCAGAAAACAATTTCTACACACGACAGAAGACAGCAGCTGAAATCTGCTTTAAACTGCCATCCTCAATAGTTTCTTTGGACTGTGCTGCCTTTACTGTAGAGAACACCTAGTCCTCAGTATGAGGAAAGACAGGCTTTGCAGCCTGTCTTCCTTGGTACTTGCTATATTTCTTATTCCTTTTTTGTTATTATTTTTGGTTAGGTTGAATACGTACCTCTGCTTCCATTTGGTAAGTATTTTCTACTCTACTAAAATCCTCTGTTACAGTCATATTTTCTTCCTAAAACAAAGTACAAGAACAGAATCTTAAAAGACTGAAATTAAGCACCTGTTGGAAATGTATGTACATGGTGTCTTGTAAAGGTCGAACTGTTTTGGCTTATTACTTATGACTTTGCAACAGAAATACGGAATTTTCCACGCAAACCTCTTCAGTTAAAAACTAGCTGCATGCTAAAGACTTCCTGACTTTATTTAAAGTAAATTATACAGTAGCTCTATAATGCAATTTTACTACTGTTCACTTCAAGAGAACAACTAGGTCTTTAAAAGCGACTGCTAGCTAGAAGCTGTGTGTATCAAAGTGTGACTGTGAATTCACCTGGTTCAAAAATCTAGAAGCTTCGATTGCTTTCAGAAAGTTCAGATGTGAAAAGTGCTTTTCAGGCCCCTATTTTAAGATACTTTAACAGCAATGGCTTGTAGCAAGGTGATGAGAACAATGACTGAGCACTGGTTATTCTGGCAGAATGATAACCTTTAAAAACTGTTCCACCAGTAACACGTTCGCATTCACAGCAGCTACATTATTCAACATAATGGCTGCACAGAGCACTAGCAAATCCTCTGTGACTTATAAATAAGATACTGAACTAAGATACAGAATAACTTTGGTTGTGGCTGAATACCTGCCAAGCTTGCTAGTGGTCTAACAATCACATTTCTTTCACACACTTCCTTTTTCAGTAAACAGTTTGGAAGAACAATTTATTGTAAAATCACTATAACACAACAAAAAGCAAAGTTTAAAATTTAATTGTAAATATAACTTTACATGTAGGAGCCAGAAGTCATAGGGAAGCAGATACTAAGCCTTTCAATTACTGAAAAAGTTTTACTTACTAAATTTATTTGCACAGGAGGACAATATTTGCTTTCAGTTTTGACTGACATTTCAAAAGATGCTTTGTGTCTGAATATTTCCTATGGAGGCTCAGATCTTCAAGTTTCTCATGTAGCATGCATGCATAAGTTTATATAATGACATTAATCATGAGAAGCATTTTCCTTTTAAAATATCATATGGAAATTTGATCCATAATTACCATTGCACAGCAGCCTACAAGAAACAAATTTTGAAATGTCAATTTTTTGATTGACTGGCAGTACTCAAATCCAAGAACAACAGTCCTATTCTTGGATAATCTCTTCCAGTAAGGGCAAGGACCAGAGCCAGTTCATCACTAAAAACTGTATTTCCCCTTTTATGCGGCTGGCTGTTGTTTGCTAAAGAGTGATCAAGTGAGTCCAGAACCAACAACTCATTTAACTTACAAAATAGAGCAAAAGTTACTATTTATGATAGAATCCAATTACAACTGACAAGATTGATATTTTTTCTAGAACTCTTACGTATCTCACAGAAATAACCACAGAGAAAAGCTTTCTTTTACAACACATATTTCACAGAAGTAACTATGCTGAAATAAAACTTTAGAAAAGAAAAAATGCATTTGTTTTCCCTTGTCCCCACTCCTTAATCATCTTTTTTAAAAAGTCTACTTTCCTGCTTAACAGATTCGAGCTTCCAATTTGGTTTTGCCCTCCGCGAGGTTCCCGTGTATTTAAGGACAGTGCCATCCTGTGGCTCCAGGCGCTATTGCAAGATCAACTCAAAGATCATTTTGTGCCATCTATTATAAAATTTCCTTCGCAGCTAATTTTTATCCCACCAGATTTCACAGTAGCTGTGAAATACGTGTTACTCAAGAGAAATAGACGAAATAATCGCTGAAGTCATAACAAGGTGGCCTCCTGTGATACATCCTCTGTTAGATACTTTGTTCCTGTGTTGGACTAAGACGCGGAAAAGACAGGTAGGTGATGACTGAATTTTCAGTTGGAATCAAAACTTCGACTGCTTCAACAGCAAAAGGCTTTTTTCTTTTCCCCTACAGCTTACGTCTATTGTTCATATTTTGGTGGAGGGCCTATCCATTTGGTTGCAATAGCCACAGGAAAAATAAGTTTTCCCTATGACTTATGGAAAGCTACACTTCTGATGTGTCATGTATACAGGACTTCTGCAATAACTTCCTCAATTTTCCAAATCTGTCGGCCAAAATCACAGTAGGAAAATTAAATTAATATAACATTATTGCTACATAACTTAATGTCGTGGTTCAAGCCCAGCCGG
>NW_009923546.1:0-3858 GCF_000696875.1 Nestor notabilis
GATATAATATAATGTAGATATAAATATAACATAATATAGATATACTATAATATAGTTCACAGAGCAATCATTTCACTGCAGAAGAACAAGTGTTAACCTGCCACAATCCTCCTTTCCTTGCTGTCTGTATGAGCCTGAGAGTGCTGCCTGCAGAGGCAATACACAGATGGAGTTTTAGGTGGCAAAGCAAGGGTGGATTGCCATGTTGGTGGCACCATTCTGGAGCTCACCTTGTGTAGGTGATGCCCAGCACCAGCTTTCTGTCCTGGCACCTTAGGTGTATGAGC
The DNA here is from genome assembly GCF_000696875.1 of Nestor notabilis. NCBI lineage: Eukaryota > Metazoa > Chordata > Aves > Psittaciformes > Psittacidae > Nestor > Nestor notabilis. The sequence continues at coordinate 288 of NW_009923546.1, forward strand.
AGGATGTTTTCACTTTGGGAGCTGAACAGGGCTTGGAACAACCTGCTCTAGTGGAAGGTGTACCTGCCCAGGAAGGTGTCCCTGCCCATGGCAGGGGTTGGAACTGCATGAGCTTTAAGGTCCCTTCCCACCCAAACCAGGCTGGGGTTCTGTGATTGGAGAAGTGCAGGCATGATGCTGTGGGTCCCCTTCACCTTGTAGCATGGAAAACCACCACTATAGAGGAAAGGAAACTTGAAGTGAAGCTGAATCAGCCAAGGGAATGCACTTCTGTTGCGAGCTGATGGGGATCTGCAGCCCCAATAGGAAGGTGAAGGGCATCTAGCAACAGGGCCATGGCCGTGCCCTGCCACCCAGCCTGAGTACGTGACACCAGAGCCATGCAAGAAAAGCCACAGAGACCCCTTTTGGGGAACTACCTCAAAGCCTTAAGCAACACACAAGTGTGTCATGAAGAGGGACTGGAATTGGGCGAAACAGGGACATTTCACAACGCAGGTCAGGCTATAAGAGATGCTGCTGTTGTGACCAGCTTCACTGCAGCCTGAGAGGATCACGCTACTTTTCAAGATGAGCAAGGCAAGTCCAGTGGGGACATGGGCATTTAAGGTCTCCCTGCTCTTTTCTAGGTGCTGGTAGGACCATTGTGGGTGCTGCTGGCAGAGGATGACCATCTCCACTCGGGCTCATTGGAGCTAAACCCACAAGGAGAGATGTCTCCTGGAAGAGGTTCTCCACAGCACAGTCAGGCTACTGAAGAGGCTCCTGGACATCAGACCTCATACTCTGTATCTCTACAGAGGTCTCTGCAGTGCCACCAGCTCTTTTGGGGGGCCTTGCTCCACCAGTGCTTGCCTTACAGAAGGCACTTGTTTTGGGGGGGTGGAAATGGGATCTCGGCTGGGATCTGTAGTTGCACATCCCAGAGCAGAAGCAACAAAGGCTGCAGCTCCCTTCAGTCTCCTTTGGCTTGTAGAGAAGAGAGAATTCAAACCAAACAGCTCAAATTCATCACCAGAACAGAAGGACTGAACAAAACCAGGCTGTGTCCTCATCTGGTGTGAAGCTTACATCAGGCTTCCTATGACCTGTGGTCCTATGATTCCCCATCTCTTGTGGCTCATGACATTACTCAGTGTAACGGTTTCTCTTCCAGACCTCCCAGACCCAGGAACCCCTCTCCCAGTTGGAGAAGGCCATGGATGTCATCATTGATGTCTTCCACCAGTACTCAAGGCGGGAGGGGGACAGAGACACCCTGACCAAGACGGAGCTGAAGCTCCTCATTGAGAAGCAGCTTGCCAGCTACCTGAAGGTGAGTGGAGGCAAAGCAGGGCTGGACCCATTGCCTGAATAGGATCTTGATTCACTCCCTTCCCACTCTGCTCTGCTGCCTGGACCCTCCCTGTAGAACTGCCACCTTCCAAACATGTTCCATAAAGCTAAATGAAGGAAATCCAACCATGTCTGGGTAAACCTGGTGCCCTTATCCCCTTACCTGGGAAAATCCGAGTCCTGTTGTCATCCAGGAGATGTCAGAAACAGCAGCCCAAAAGTGCAGTTTTCGTCACTCGCTTTGTTAAAGCAGAAGGTAAAGTCGGTTTAAGCCAACTAAAAGAGAGGTTTGTGGCTGACAACACCTTCATAGGGCTCCCTGTTGCCCGGTGTCATAGCGGTGATGTTGGCCTGTTGCTCTCCAACCTTCTTGCTGTACCCAAAGCAACGGGTGATGATGATGCCACAAGGATGGAACCACTCACAGCACCAGGCTCTTGGGGACCTGATCCCTACGAGGCTCCCAGCAAGAGGCTTGAGCTGGGAATGACAGGACTTGACCCTCACCCTGTGCCTTCCCTTGCAGCACGTGAAAAGCAAGGCCACCATTGACGAGATCATGAAGGACCTCGATATCAACAAGGATGAACAGCTCAGCTTCTGCGAGGTGATGCTGCTCATCACCCGTGTGACCATTGCCACCCATGAGCACCTCCACGATGTTGAGAATCAGCAGCAGCAGCAGCACAAGCACCAGCAACACCAACACCACTGAGGTGGGCTGAGGTCCATGGCCAAAGGCACCCAAGGAGTGCATGCAGCCCCGGCTTTCTCCCCTCCATCCCTCCCTGCCCATCTCCCTCCATCCCTTCCCTTCAAGTTTGATGGTTTTGCTGCCAAATAAAGATGAGCCCTGAGGCTCTCAAAGCTCTTCTGGGTGTCTGCATGAGTTTTCCTTGAGGTCCTGCACCTTGCTCTCTCCCAGCATGGCTTTCAATGCACCTTTGTAGCCAGGCTGCATGTTCTTGGGGGCAAGGTGGACACGGGGGAGAGCAGGGTTCATCATTGCTCACTATACTCCTTACATTATAGCTCCAAAGCTCAGGCACTATGAATTGACAGGTCTTTACATTTCCAATGAGGAAGAAAGCCTGGTTTGGCCTGAGAACACTGTGCATCTCCTAGGAGTGAGCTGCAATGAGCTGGAAGGAAGGAGAGGGGTGGAAGAGCACTCTTACTTTTTAGGGCACTTGTGCTTTGCATGGGGCTGGAAGGGAGCTGGGGGTGGATGTGTTCGGTTCTAGTGCTGCAGCCAGCAGCAGGGTCCAGCTTTGTGTGGACAAGAGCTGAGCCCAACCCCAACTCCTCAGTGGGAGCATCCCCAGTTCACACTGAGGGTAACTGCTGTTATGAAGAGCTGATTTCCAGCAGGTGGGGCTGGGAAAGCCTTTGAGCAGCTTCGTGCTGTTTGTGCTTAGAGCCTGGTACTGATTTGCAAGTGTCTTGTAGAGGATGGGGAAAAGGAACCTTTGTGATGTTCTAAGGGTGAGTCAAGGCCCTGAAATTGCCCTGCTCCAGGAAGGAACCTGTCGTGAGCTTCCCCAAAGCAGCAGCACTGAAGCAACCCCCTTGGTTAACACAAGACAGCCACAGGTTTGCTTCACCACGGCTGGCCAGGTTGCTTCAGCTTCCTCTGGAGGCAGTTTTGACATCTGAACTATCAAACACCTTCTTACCTCTGATCTCTTAATCAGGGGCTGGAGTGACAGGACAAGGGGTGATGGCTTCAAACTGAAATGGGGGAGATTTAGGTTGGAGATAAGGAAGCTCTTCCCTGTGAGGGTGCTGAGGCGCTGGCACAGGGTGCCCAGAGAAGCTGTGGCTGCCCCATCCTTGGCAGTGTTCAAGGCCAGGTTGGACACAGGGGCTTGGAGCAACCTGCTCTAGAGTGAGGTGTCCCTGCCCATGACAGAGGGTTGGAAGTGGACAAGCTTAAGGTCCTTTCTAACCCAAACCGTTCTATGATTCTGTCTGCAGGGCTCAGAGTCCACTCAGCTCTGCCTGAGCCTGCCCAGGGTGGCAGGTCCCCACTGGAAGTAGATCCTGCACCTCAACATGGGTGATGTACCATATCCTGCAGCACTTTGGGGACTCTGAAGGGGGTAAGAGCCTCACAGCCAAGGGGGAAAGTGGAGCTCGTCCATTGCCGCCACCCTGCCAAGGTAGAAATGCATCACCTGCCAAGGTAACATGAACAAGAATCAGAGACTAGTTTGGGCTGGAAGGGACCTTAAAG
>NW_009923546.1:3891-20883 GCF_000696875.1 Nestor notabilis
GAGCAGGTTGTTCCAAGCCCCTGTGTCCAACCTGGTCTTGAACACTGCCAGGGATGGGACTGGACTAGCTCCAACAGCTCCACATCCTTCTTATGTTGTTGCCCAGAGCTGGACACGGGTCTGCAGGGGGGGTCTCAAGGCAATATCTCAATGAGACAGCGCTGCTTGGCCCCATAACAGCCCCATCCTTGCAGACGTGGGGCACACAAGCACCACACGGTCCTGGGCACCCAAATGCATCTCAGCGCTTCACTGACAGTGTTGCCATCATGACACGGGCACGGAGCTGGTGCTGAGGGCGATGCCCCGGCGCTGGGGACCATCCCCTGCCCGCAGCAAGCAGCTTCTTGGAAGGCAAATAATGCAGGGCAGGTTCCCAGCTCCCTTTCAGCTCCTCAACTTAGCAACAGGCTGTGCTAAAGGTGCTTTGCTTGGAGCTGCACAGACCAGGCGTGGCTCAAAGGTCTATTTATGTCTTTTAGGGCCATGTCCTCACTTTGTACCTTATTTCCCTGTTGTTTCTCTGCATTGCAGACACCCAACGCAGGCACTTGTTGAGGTTTAACTCCAGATGGCAACGAAGCAGCTAAATTGGGAGCAAAACCAGATTTTCCAGTGCTTCTACATTGGAATGTTCTGCTGCTGATTCAGCCTCGGCGGGTGTTTTACCTGCCAAACATGGTGCTCACCTCAGACACAAAGAGGAGGCGAGAACAGAGCCACAGACAAGCTCTGGGAGCTCCATGAGCTGCTGTGGGGATGCAGCCCCAGTGCTATGAGTGATTGCATCCTTGTGACCACCCCACCTTCACTGGTTGGGGTGCACATTTCACAACAGGAGTGTTTTGATGCCCTGGAGAAGGACTGGGGTGTTTCACAACAGGCCCCATCTGCTGGGTTGCAGAATTCTTGTAGCAACTTCAGGAAATGGCCCTTTGAGTCATTTTTAGCATCCTGGAGGCGAGGAAGAGCAACTACAGGTTATAGGGGTGGGATGGGTCAGGGGGTTCCATAGCGAGATGATGGTGAGACCCTCAGATGTGCCCACCAGGCAGCAGGGATAAGACCACAATGCAGTCCCTAAGGAGACCACGGAGCCTGGGCATTGCTAAGGGGCACAGGAGCATGTTCTAGCCCTGTCTCCTTGCAGGGGGAGCTTCCCTGTGTACTTTTGCCTATGAGCAATGCCAAAGTGGCTGCAAGAAGCTGGTCCCAAGGCTGTCAGGGTTGGGCAAGCACCCACTTGCTGGCTGGAAAGGGAAGGAGTGGGAAGCAGACACCAGGATGAGCACAGGCAGCCGGATAGACACGGAAAGAGCTGGTTGGAGGTGACTGAGATGGGTTGTGCCCCGAGGACCTGGTTGGTTGCAAAACTCTTTCAAAAGAGACATTTACCAGCAAGCGGCTGGTTGATGCGGGAAGAGGGCACGGCAGGGTTGGTCTCCATGAGCTTTGCTGTGTTCAGCCCAGGATCAGGGTAGGGCAGGAGCTGGGCCTGGAGAAGAGGAGGCTCAGGAGGGATCTGATCCATGTGTACAAGAATCTCAAGAGGATTGTGCCAGACTCTTCTTGGTGGTGCCAAGTGATGGGATGAGAGGAAAAGGACATAAATTAAAGCACAACATGAGGAAGAACTTCTTTCTGGTGAAGGTGACACCGGGGAGGTGTGGAGTCTCCTCCTCTGGAAATACTCAAAAGCTGTCTGGACACAATCATAGAATGGTTTGGGTTAGAAAGGACCTTAAGATCATTTAATTCCAACCCCCTGCCATGGGCAGGGACACCTCACACTAGACCATGTTGCCCAAGCCCCATCCAAAGTGGCCTTGAACCCTCTTCTTTGGGCAACCTGTGCCAGCGCCTCAGCACAGTCCTCAGTACTGAGCTCTAGGTGAGCCTGCTTGAGCTGAGGGGTTGGACTAGGTGATTCCCAGTGGTCCCTTCCAACCTCAGCCACTGAGGCTGGTTCTGGTTGCTAGACATGGTTTTAGCTTGGGGAAGTCAAGGGATGCACTCTGAGCCCCCGAGCACCTTTGAGCATCATCAGACCAGAAAGGGTTTTGTTGGGGCTGGAAGACATGTCCCAGGTGGCTCAGCCAGGGACAAGATACTTGTATCCTGCTGGAGCTCCTCAGGGGTTTGGTGAGATGGAACCCATTGGGCATCTCATCTTGGCTGGGTAGCAAGCGATGGAGCAGGGTTGGGACAGAGCACTCCAGGTCACTTTTCTGTGTGGGAAAACTCTGAAATGTGAGTTTTCATTGGGATTTAGGGAGAAAAGAATCCAAAAATCTTGGGATTTCCTATGGAGTAGAAGCTCTATGTACAGACACTGACATTTCCTCCTAAGAGCTTGTTCTTGTCGTAAGGGCTGGGTCCTGTTGTGAACGCCTGTTGTCATGGGTATTAATGCTCAGAAGTGATTGTGCATCCAGAGAATGCACTTGGCATGGCCAAGGGGAAAAAGCTGCATGAGGAGAGCAAACAGAAGGTGCTTCCTCAAGCTGGGCTGGCTCTGTTCTACCCAGCCTCTGCAGAACACTTTCTCTGCCAGGAGAACCTTTAGTACACCTCCTACATGTTGCAGCTGACAAGTAAAACCCTTGTGGAGCTCAGGCAGTGCCTTGTGCTGCTCTTCTGGCCATTAACACCTTCCCAGCCCATCAGCTTGGCCCAGACATGGAGCAACACAGCTCCTGCCCACTCACATCTCAGTCAGAAGCCTCTTCCTTTATGGGCTTTTTGGGTGCCTCGTTTAGACATTTAGCTCCAACAGGACCATGCATTCTCTGCACTGGTTCCCACCCTCCCTGCCATTAGATAGATGAAAAAGGGAGAGCTGAGCTGAACTTCAAGTGATACTTTATTGGCTCACAAGCACGAGTGATCCAAGTAGACAGAAAGCAGGTAGAGCCCAACTCCTACAAGCCACCCCCTCTGAGTTCTTCATGGATCGTGCATGGGGACTCAATCCTTGTCTGGTGTGCAGCGGTCATCCTTGTGGATGATGCGATGGGCATCATCGGTCACCTTGGCCAAGACGATGGTGAACTCCTCGAAGCTCAGGTCCTTGTCCTTGTTTAAATCTGTCTCTTGGAAGAGCTTCCTCAGGTAGTCGGCACGGTTCCTGTTCTGAAATTGGGGGGCAGGACATGTGTTACTGGGCTGCACGCTCCCCAGTGGAAACCAGCTTTGTTCCTCCATGCCCTGGGAAGTGGTTGGAAGCTGCAGGATCATTGTGACCCTCCCCTACCTTGCCTTTAGCCCCTAGATAAAGCCCCAGATGGACACAGAGCCATTTCCAAGCTCTATACCCCTGCAGCATCAGGAGGAATGAGCACCCGCAGCACATGGACAAGTGGATGTATGGACCTCAGCCATGGTGGGGACTGCACCCCATTCCTCAAGGAGCATCCCTGGAGGCAACCTCAGCCTCATCCCGTTCCAACCTCCTGAGGAGAGCACAACCCAGCTCCTGAACACTCACACAAGCTTCCAGGAAGGTCGGTGCCTGCTCAGTCAGCAACGTCTCGAAGTCATTGAAGTTGAGGAGGTCGAGCTGGCCCTCCCGGATGCTGTAGCGGTGGTAGACATCCACAATGGTTTTCAGGGCCTTCTCCAACGTGCAGTTTCCAGGGAACTGCTGAGTCTCAGGAGGGATGTTCATGGGCTGGGTGCTCACAGACATGGTTGAGCTCTCGAGAAACTGTGTGAAGAAACCCCAAAGGCATGAGATGCATCAAAACCCAGGCACCCCATGGCGTGATCTTGACCCGCACCCCAAGGGAGCTGCACCAGGAGCCTGGTAACAAGTGGGTTTAGGAGTATCACCATTTTACAGCATCACCCAAACCACCTCCAATTTTAGCTTCAGCCAATTTCCATCTTGTTCTTCCTGACCTGAAGGCATTTGTCAGGTGCACCAGACAAACCCATCAGGCTGCAGTCATGTATCTGCACCACGCTACTGACAGCAAGGGTGACCTTAAGGCAAGGAGCATGGTTCAGGAGTACCTGCTTCATTGCAACCTCTGCCTCATCTCCTCCTCTTCTCCCTGTAAACCTGCATGTCTCCTTTTCAGGCTGCAAAGACATTGAGCACAGAGCTCTCTGCTGGGTGGCACCTCCAAAGGGTGCTCTCCTTGCCCATGGAGACAAATACACCTCCACTAAAGGTGGCGTAGAAATGCCATTCATTTAGACTTGTCTGTAGCAAAGAAGAAACCATCACCCTGGAATAAAACAGGCATGGAATATGTGCCGTACTCGAAGTCACTCCTCCCCTCACCCTGTTTCCTTCAAGAGCCATCACAGTGTTACTTACCCTTGTCTCCAAGGAGGGCTTGCAAAGGATGGGTCCGTCACAGTGATCCAAGAGCCTCTGCAGACCTTTTATATCTGTCTGAGGTCCTCTTTCATCAGAGGTGGTGACACACCTGCTGCAAGCATCAGCTTGAGGTAGCATTTCCCGTACCTGGAAATTGCAAGGTGGGAACCTGTGAACCCTTCCCCACCTCATACCTCTGCACCTTGTTCCTGGTTGCACCCACCAGGCTGTGGAAATGTTGTCCTTCCACCTCACCATCACCTCAGACATGGATGAGCTGCTCCTGTGCAGGGCAAAGAATGGGGAGAACACTGGACGTGCCAGCGTGAGCCCTCTATGTGAGCATAAAGGACAAGTCCAGCTTGCCAAAGCTTTGCAAGCCTTGCAATGTGCTGCGTAGGAGAAAGATGAACTGTTTCAGAGAGACGTGGTTAACTTTGCCCCTTGCTTGGTTTTAACATCACATCTCTGTTTTCTACAACAAATAACTGGTTGGACACTAGCAAAGACGAAGGCAACATCCACAAAGTTGTTTTCCAGAGTATTTGTCATTACTTTCTGGTTTCACACCACTTGGAGCAGACCCTTCCTCTTGCTCCAGCAACTTGGTGGAGGAATAAGAAGAATATCTGAGATCTTTAGGGTCTTCAGTGGCCAGAGCATTGACCAGCCAGTGTTGTGCAATGGTCACGTCTGCCACCCATTTTGCATTAGCAGAACAGGTACTAGAAGAATGAAGAGACTGTAAAACAATGTAAGACTAAGGCGGTAGGTGCCAAGAAGAGGGTAGGGACAGCAAAACAAAAGGGTCACCATTCCTGTTTGAGGATGCTTCTTGCGTGTCTCAGGGCCAGTATCAAGAGCTGTTGCATGAGGTTTATTCTGGGAGCCCTGACTCACTTGACTGCTTTCTACTCATTAGGGACTGTCAGGAATCCAAAACTGTGTCCTCATTCCCTTTGCAAATCCCTCATGCCTTTGGCTTTTGCCCTGTGCACTTGCAGAGTCCTCACGTGGACAGACCCATGGGCTCCGAATTCCCATCTTTCCAAGACGTGGTCCCCAAAACCCATCGGGGGATGCAGCTGGTGACGCCCAGCCCCAAAATGGGAATGATACCTGGGTGCCCTGAAATAACATCTGCCTCTGGGGGACAAGGGCTGCAAAGTTGTGGAGCCAGAGAGCGATCACTTGTGTCACTAAGCGCAAACAACCACACACCAGCCCCGTGCTTCTTTTCATGTCAGGGGGGTTGGAACTAGATGATCTTAAGGTCCTTTCCAACCCAAACTGTTCTATAATTCTATGTTCTACATGGGAGAGGCTGCTGGTTTCAGCTGATGTCGGGGATGTTGGAGCCTCCCAAGGGTTTCCCACCCAATGCACAGTCATTGCCAGGTAACAGAAACATCCAACTTTATGGTGCAGAGTTACCACCAGAGCCCCTCAGCCTCAGTCTTTCCTGTGTCAGGGCTTGCAGGACAAGCTCTGATTGCTTTGCAGGTTACAGAAGCATTGTAACCCCGCGATGCTGCACCCCCAGCTCTTGGTAGTCACCTGGGGACTTCACCCCTGGCATGTCCTGAAGCTGGTGCAAAGAGGGGCTGGCAGAACCAAGGCTGAGGATGTTCTTGTGCAGGAGCATCCCCAGTGTGTTGGGTTCTAAGCACCCCACTGTTTGCTGAGGCAAAGGGTGCTGGGGCCAACCACCCCGTTGCAAGGACCCTCTTGGGCCTCAAGAAGGCAGTGGGAGCACGTTGGAGTCTTGACATGCTTTAGGACAGGGACCCTACACAGCTCCGTTGGGATCCAGCAGTGCTGTTGTCCTGGGAGCAGAGTCCCCCTGTGCAACCTTCCCTTCCCTTTCCCATTGCTTCTCCAGTTCAACCTGCATTTAACCCCTCGCAGCCAAGGGCTGGGTGTGTGTTGCATCCTCCCCAGAGACACCAAGACACATGATACAGATACATTTGGTGCTTGAAGAAAGACATTTTATTTCAATGCCATAGGCAGAAGCCTTGGTTACAGGTTTGTGCTGGGGGGCAAATGGAAGGGATGATGCTGCTGGAAAAGCACAATCCCATGGGCTCTGTCTCCCTGGGAAGCACTTCACTTTCTGGGACCGTGGCCATGGTCGTGGCCGTGGTCGTGGCCATGGTCATGGCCATGGTCGTGGACATGACTGGCATCATGATGGTGGTCGTGTCTCTTGTGGGACCTATTGTGGGCATCAATGACTACAAGATTGAGCGTGGTCAGGAACTCGACGAACTTGAGGCGACCATCATGGTTGCTGTCTGCTTTGGCAAAGAGCTTGCTTATGTACTCATCAACGGACACGTTGGGCTGCAGCAGGACAAACACGGACAGAGTCAGGAAAACCCCAGGGGAAAAGAGCTTTGGGAGCTCTCAGCCACCCCCATGCCCCAAGGAGGCCACTTGAAGACTGGAAGCCTGGCCCACACTTGGCTCTTACCGGCATGGTGTTGTGGAGGAAGGGCTTGGCAGTCTCCTTCAGCAGCTGCGAGAACTCAGGCTCATCCAGGTAGTCATCGATGGGATTCTTTATGGCATACTGGTGGTAGATGTTGATGGCACACTCCAAGGCGAGCTCCAAGTCGGTTTTCATCTTGCTAGGAAGGGACAGATAGCAAAACATCAAACCCCATCAGAGCTCGCTCCAGGAGCCCGCTGGGATTGGGCTTATCCCAATGGCACCTCCAGCAGCGTGGTACTGGAGCCACCATTGGCAAGGACCTACTCACCTGGGGCTGATGTCTCTGGACGGCGCTGCACGGGAAGGAGCAGGCAGGAGCAGTGACGGCGCGGTGCAGGGGAAGGCTCTTTTATACTCTCCCTGAGCTATGATTTGTGACACCCTCCAATTCCCTTTGGGGTGATAACCTCAGGAATTGTGCAAGGCCACACAACACACCCAGGCAGCAATTTCTGGCTCCAGGAACTGGTTGCTCCCCATGTCAGTGAGGGAGGGGACACACCGAAACAAGGGGACGCCAGAAGAGAACACTGGGGCTGTTCAGCCTGGAGAAGAGAAGCTGCTGGAGAGCTCAGAGCAGCTTCCAGTGCCTGAAGGGGGCTACAAGGGTGCTGGAGAGGGACCTTCATCAGGGACTGGAGCAATAGGACAAGGGGTGATGGGTTCAGTCTGAAGCAGAGGAGATTTGGGTTGGAGATAACGAAGAATTTCTTCCATGTGAGGGTGGTGGGGAACTGGATGGGTTGAACGGAGAAGCTGTGGCTGCCCCATCCCTGGCAGTGTTCAAGGCCAGGCTGGACACAGGGGCTTGGAGCAACCTGCTCTAGTGGAAGGTGCCCCTGCCCGTGGCAGGGGTTGGAGCTGGAGGAGCTTGAAGCTCCCTTCAACCCAAACCATTCCATGCTTTGCAATGAGCCAGCACCATGGACTGGGCACACTGCAGCAGCATTCCCAGGAGCTGGGACATTCCTGCAGAGTCTGGGGGGTCTTTGCAGAGATGATGGAAGAGGCATTTTTCAGGATCACACAAAAGGTGCTGGGTGAAGGTCTCCAGTGGGATGATGCTCTTATTTCCCAATAGGGAATGGGATTCATCACTCCTGTACGTGCCCTGAAGTGGCTGAATTTGGCTGGGGGTGTGATGTGTGCCCCCAGCATCCCAGTGGCCAGCGCATCCCATCCCCATCACCTCTCCATAATCAGAACCAGTGATCCCTCCTGACTCATTTCCAACAGCAAACCAGGGAGCCAAGGGATTGCCAAATCCAGACACGCCAACCTGCCAGGAACCCTCTTAGGAGGTGGCATTTCCCAGTAGCCGTAATTGCTGCCTGATGATAACTGAGGTCATGGGCAATTCCTGCCTATTCCCAGTGTTGGGGGGATGCTGCCAACATGCAGGACAGCCCGTGGTGTTCCCAGTGCATGGCAGGGGCTGCTAAACCCCGTGTGTCTTGGTGTAAAGAGGCTGTGAGGAACCTGAGGATGCCCAAGCCCTTCACGCCAAGTCTGCGCTTGATGGGTCTGGCACAACAAGAAGCTGTCAAGGCTTTCAAGGAGGCGGTGGTGAAACATCTCCCCACGAGCTCCTAATCTGGGTGTTTGAGGAACTAGTGCCAGAACAAAGGTTGACTTGCCAAAGGGAGAAACAAAGGGGCTGGTTGTATGATGGAGATGGGTGTGTTCTCTCCGGGAAGGGGACCCACGCAGGGCATCAGCAGGACATGTGTGCACCATAGGTGACAGGACATGTGTGGGGAGGTGTGGAGGGATGTGCTTGTGTCACGTGGGGAGGTGGGAGGGAACATGTCCATGGAGATCATCTTAAGGTCTTTTCCAACCCAAACCATTCTATGTGTGCACTGTGGGGTGGGGAAGAAGGGACAAGTGTGTGCTCTGGGTCCTCATGCTGCCATTTGCTGCCCAACCTGTCATGGAAGCCACTTAGGGGAGACCTTAGAGCAGCTCCAGTGCTTAAAGGGGCTACAAGAAACCTGGAGAGGGGCTTTGGACAAGGGATGGAGGGACAGGACAAGGGGAATGGCTTTAACCTGCCAGAGGGGAGACTGAGATGAGCTCTGAGGCAGAAGCTCTTCCCTGTGAGGGTGCTGAGGCGCTGGCACAGGGTGCCCAGAGAAGCTGTGGCTGCCCCATCCCTGGCAGTGTTCAAGGCCAGGTGGGACACAGGGGCTTGGAGCAACCTGCTCTAGTGGAAGGTGGCCCTGCCTGTGGAGCTGGAGGAGCTTTTATCTCCCTTCCAACCCAAACCATTGTATGATCCTGTTGCTCTACCCACACACAGGTTCCTCCCAGCACATGCCCTGCCCTGGGGCCCACGCTCCAGTGCAAGAGCTGCTGTGGGGTGTTGGTATCTGCTCCATGGCTCAGTGCCTGTGGGGCTGGGATGGTGGTGCCACGGGGATGGAGCCAGCAGAGCCCCAAGGGCAGAGCAGCGGGGCAGTGACAGGGTGCGGATGGATGCAGGCAGGATGGGATGCCTGGGAACAGCATCATGCCAGCTTCAGCTATTCCCAGCTCGGGCAGAAGAGAGGCAAGGGCTTGCAGGGGTGTCCCTTTCACCAGCGCAGCCGCATCCTCAGGTGTTCCAGTGAGCTGCACGGGGGGATGGATGGTTTAGTCCCTAATATTGATGCTTGGGTAAGTGCCGGATCTCAGAAGCTGAGGTTCATAGAACAACCCCTTCACTCTCCATCTGGGGGAGCAGTGGGATGAGCTTCAACCCCAGCCTCCTGGCAAACCAGCCCTTGTAAAGCGGAGGGTGCAAGGCCTGGGTGGGAGTCCTGGGCAGAGCATCAGCAGCACCCAACAGGAGCCATCTGTGGGGACATGAGCCACCCCCCCAGCCAGAGAAAGAACAGTGCAAGCCATGAGGTTTTAATCAATTTAAGGTTCACAAATGACCAGGAACACAGCAACAAAGCTTTATAATAGGAAATGACAAAAACTTTACACAGGTCCTTACAAAAAGACCCCAAAAGGCCCCCAGGGTGCCTCAACTCACTGCTGGTCCAGCTCTATATCTGCATTAGAATCATACAATAGCTAGGGTTGGAAAGGACCTTAAGATCATCTAGTTCCAACCCTCTGCCATTCCTTCAGTGCATCACTGTAGATCGTGTCCAGGGCACCCAGGATACTGACGTGCTCCTAGAAATTCACCTCCTTTTCTTTGTTATGGTCCAGGTCCGTTCCAAGCCACAGGGATGTGGGGGGCATCGCTCCCTCTCCAGCCAGGGGGATGTTCTGCAATCCTTTACCTTGCCCCTCCAGCCCCAGCTCAATGCAGCCCCCAGGGTCTGGGTCCAGGCAGGCAGGGGGTTGCCCCACATCCCCCCATCGTGTTGCACTGGGATGCTGGAGCAAGCTGGGGCTGGGGCCTGCAGGTTGACTCATGGGGCGCAGCCCAGACGTGGCGGCGCAGCCCAGACGTGGCTCCTGGCTGCTTCCACGTGCAGCCCCAGGGTTGGTGTGAGCGGGGCAACGAAGTGAAGCTTTTGTGACATCTCCAGTGCCTCTGGGAGCAGAAGATCCCACTGATGAAGTCCTGAGCCACTGATGAACATCCAGCGCCACATCTGCAAGGGCCCTGCTGCACATCTGGACCCCAGCGCACAAACCCAGGTTGCCCACAGCTGTCCAGTGCAGGGAAAAGGGGATCAGAGGGAGGAAATGGAGTCACAGGGACATGAGCAGGAAGCGAGGGCTGTGGCTGTGGCTGAGCTGTAGCCGGAGGGCTGGTTGGGTGCACAAGGAAGTCACTGCTCTGCACGCCACAACCCCACCCCGAGCAGGAACGCAGTGAAACCCCACTCCACGAGGATTCACACGGGGTAGGGAAGGGGCAAACATCTGGGGTGACTTCCCACCGTCCTGCCCCACGGGGACAGCCGCTGATTCCATGTGATCATGGTTAAAACAAGGAGCTCTTCACCCGTCGCTGCTATCACGGAGGCATTAATCCCTGTGGAAGCTCCTGCCTTGCCTGGCCACGAAGGAGTCAGCAGGGCTGCAGGGCAGAGCCTGCCGCTGACTCACCCTAACGGGTGTTTTACAAGGGCTCAGGGAACGCGGTGCCCAAACTCCTTGTTCTCATCCAGAACCTGGATCACGCACATGGAAAGGAAACGGGGTTTTCTCCAGTGTCCCTGGCGCAAGAACCCCCCACTGCAAAGCAGGCAAGAGCATCGGGTTTAAAGCAACCTTTATTACAAGAGCATCAGGAAGACGACAGGAGGGTCCATGCTCACTTCCTCCGTGGCATCTTGTCAGGGCAGTCCTGGAAGAAGTCATTGCACATCATGGCCATGCAGGCCAGGAAGGTCACGTACTCCTGGAAGTCCACCTCGCTGTCGCTGTTGCTGTCCAGATGGTTCATGAGCTGCTGCAAACTGGCCTCACTGGTTTGTCTCTGCAAACAAGGGATTAAAATGGGGGTTTGCATCATGGACCACATTCCCTCATCCACCATGGGATGTGGTACCCCCTGCCCCACACTTACACTGAAGCTGGGCAGCTCCTTGTTGAGCATCTCTTTGAGCTCCTGCTTGTTGAGCTTGTACTTGTCCCCCTCATTGCCTGAGTACTTGTGGAAGGTGGAGACCATCACGGCCAGCGCCTGCTCCAGGGGAGATGCCATGGGGAATACCAGCAAACCTGGAGGCACCAACAGCACAAGTGGGTGAGAGCAGAGGTCAGCATCCCCAGACACCCCCATGGCAGGGGGCTGGCAGCTCCCCCTGCCCCACAATCAGTGCAGGCTGTTCAATGCCCCACTCCTGCATCACCATTTCCTCCTTAGTTTCACCCTCCCAGGTTGGGTACCCCTAAAAAAGCCGTTAGAGGGGAGAACATGGGGGGGGAAGCAGCAGCTTTTCTTTCCCAGCCTCCAAACTCAGCTCCTTGCAGCAGGAGCCTCAGGGGAAAAACCTCTATAGGGGGACCCCACCGTGGGATGGGGCAGATGTGCCTTTAGCAACATCTGGAGAGCAGGATAAAGGGGGAAAAGAGGTAAAAACCAACTCACCAGCAGCTTAAACGGAACAGTCAAGGATGGGCAGGGAGGGAGTGAGCTGGCATTTATAGCCCTGCCTGGGCCACCTCCCTCGCTATCCGGCTGGGAAGGCACCAATGCTGATCCAGCCTGGACATTGGCTGGCAACGGAGGAGAGGAAAAGCTCTGGGAGCAGCCCTGGCCCCTGCAAAGCATCCCATTTCTGCGCTGCTGAGTGGGCTGGAAAGAGCAAAATGGGGCTGGATGGGGTGGAGGAGAATCCCTAAGGATAAGGGGTGGAGGAGAATCCCTAAGGATAAGGGATGAAGGAGCGGTGGGCACCTCCCGCCACCTCTACCGCAGGGGATGCGGTGCAGGGCAGGATGCCGCATACTATAGTTTTGGCAGCATCCCCAGGGATGTTTGGAGCCCGAGCAGGGTTTATCCATGGGTTTGTTGTTGTACTGGAGTGTGGGTTGGGAATGGGGGTGGGGGGGAGGGTTGTTGTTCTGTTTTTAACTCAGCTGCAAGTGGTTTCTGTTTCCTAAGTGCAAGGGCCATGAGTCACAACAGCCCGTTGTGTAACGGGGAACGATGCTGGTGACTGCATGTCCTGGGCACGCAGCAGGGGAAAAACGGGACCTGGAAGCTTGGAACCCCCTGATAAAACACCCCGAGTGTCCCTGAGCCCCCCTGGGATAAAGAACAAAGGACCAGAGGGGGCTCTGAGCCCTTCGAGAGGGGTTTGGAGCCTCCAAAACAGGGTTTGGGCACCCAAGAGGCTGCTTGAAGCTTAAAAATCTTTAGCTGAAGCCTAGAAATGAAGCACTGGGATCTGAAATGCAACTTTGTGAACTAACCCTGAGCTTTTGGAGCTTGGAAACAAGGGTGTGAAGCCAAAAACAAGGCTTGAGAAGAGTGAGGAAAACCAGGGGATGAAGCTTCCCCAGGTCAGGGGGTTCTTTAAGGACCATTTTGGCAAGAGAAAGGCACAAACCTGAACCTCATCCCTCTCTTAGTCAGTGCAAAGTGGTGTAAATGACTGGGAGGGGGCAGAAACTCCCTGGGGGCTCTTTGTAAAGGCTCTGGGAAAGGGCAAAGTGAAGTCTGGGGCTCAGGGTGGATTTGGGGCTCAGGGTCTGCTCTGCCATGCAATGATGGAGAGGTTTGGTAAAGGCTTTTGGATCTAGGCTGGCTTCTCTGGGGGTCTGGGGAAGGCTGGAGAGTGGCTGCAGCACTTTCTTCTGTGGCGCTGGGGAGGTGGAAGGGGGACAAGCCCTAAGCTCCCCAGGCACCATCATAGCCTGATGCTATGATAAACAGGGTGGGCTCAGGATGATCCCCATGGGCTTACCCACATCCCAAAGGTCTCCTGCAGCTCTTCCCTGCAGGAAGCTGGGGACACCCTCTGGCTTCTGTGCTTTTGCATGGACCTTGCATCTTGCTACGGTTCCTCCAGCCTACCTTTCCCTCCCCAAGCCCAATGGGAGCTCTAAGCCAAGCCAAGCTCAGTTTTGAGCCCAACATGCATTAAACCTCTCCCCAAGCCAGCAGGGATGGCTGGGGCGGGGGGATTAACCCAATCCGTTGCCCGGAGCCAGTTATTTTGCTCAGGCTTTGCCAAAAGATGCTTCCTGGGGCTGAGTCGCACCATGGAAAATCCCAGGGAGAAGAAGGAAGATGTGAGTCACTCCAAGCGCAAAGTCAGGCTTTGGGAAAGCTTTTATTGGAAGCCCCAACGGGATCACTTCTTGCGGAGCTGCTTGGTGGGGGAGTCCCTGAAGAACTCGTTGAAGCCCATGGTGATGCAGGCCAGGAAGCAGACGTACTCCTTGAAGTCCACCTCGCTGTCCTTGTCGTGGTCCAGGTCGTTCATGAGCCGCTTGAACTCAGCATCATCCATTTGCTTCTGTGGAGGGAGGGAAGTGGTTTTGGGGTGCATGGATGAGTGAGGTGTTCCCCATCCAGCCCCACTGCTCACAGGGAAGGGTGAAAAAGCCTGGGCTTCCCTCCCTATGGCTTCAAGGAGGGGGTTCTCTTTGTCTTTGGAAGGCAAAGGCCTTTAGAAATGAAGGTGGATGTGGGGCGTGCTGGCACGGGTACAGCAAATGCGCCTCTTGCTCATGAACAGGTTGGGCTAAAACATCTCTCTTCCCAGTTTAAAGGGAATTAAGGGTTAAAACCAATATAAACCACTGAAATCGGAGCAGGCTTTTCTTTGCCAAGCAAAATATTTGTGTGAGCACAAGAAAGCCAAGTTTCCTTTGGGTCTGAGTATGCTCCAGCTCTGGTCCTCCTGGCTTCATCCGTCCTTTTGTCATACGGAGGGACAGGACAAGGGGAATGGCTTTAACCTGCCAGAGGGGAGATTGGGATGGGATCTTGGGCAGAAGCTCTTCCCTGGGAGGGTGCTGGGACACTGGGATGGGTTGAATGGAGAAGTTGTGGCTGCCCCATCCCTGGCAGTGTTCAAGGCCAGGTTGGACACAGGGGCTTGGAGCAACCTGCTCTAGTGGAAGCTTTAAGGTCTCTTGCCACCCAAACCATTCCAGGATTCCATGTGGGCTGCATCCCTCAGGCAGGGATGTATAGATCAGTGTGATCTACGGTAAGCCCTGAGGCTGGGTTTGTCCTGCCCCCCCACGCCCTCCAAATCCCGGGCACCTCTGAAGGATGCAAAGGGATGTATCCCCTTGGCCTCTTACGCTCCCAAAGACAGGCAGCTCCTTGTTGAGCAGCTCCTTGAGCTCCTGCTTGCTGAGCTTGTACTTGTCCCCTTCCTTACCCGAGTACTTGTGGAAGGTGGTGACCATCACGGCCAGTGCCTGCTCCAGGGGACACGCCATCGCCAGCCTCCTGCGTACCTGGAGGGCAGAGCACAAGGGATGGAGTGAGGGCAAGCTTGGGGTGGGGATGGGTCCGATTCCCACCACCCTGCCCTAATCCATGATGCTGCAGAGGGGCACCACCAGTGGGTGATGGATGAGGAAGGGGAGAAGAGACTCACCAGGGTCAGCAGGGAGCAGGCAGCAGCGAGGAGTCAGGGTGAGCAGCCAGAGCTCGATGGGCATTTATAGCCCAGCCGTGGTGGCACAGCCCATGGAGCCCTCTTGCCTCCAGGCTTTCCCAATAGCTCCATCCAGGTGCTTTCACCCACACCTCATTTTTGCCTACCAAGCCGTGTGATGCCATTAGGACGCAGTGGATGGGTTTGGTGCTGCTGGGAGAGGCCACCGGCCCCACTGGGGAGGCTGGGGATGGAGGCACAAGTCAAGGGATGGGAAGGGCTGGGGCATCCTTGGGGCTTCTCAGCCCATCTCCTCCCTAAACCATCACTCTTGTAGTGACAGGACAAGGGGGAATGGGTTGAAAGTGAAAGGGGAGATTCAGGTTGGATGTAAGGAAGAAGCTCTTCCCTGTGAGGGTGGAGGGACACTGGAATCAGCTGAACAGAGAAGCTGTGGCTGTCCCATCCCTGGCAGTGTTCAAGGCCAAGTTGGACACAGGGGCTTGGAGCAACCTGCTCTAGTGGAAGGTGTTGGAACTGGATGAGCTTTAAGGTCCCTTCCAACCCAAACCATTCCATGATTCTATGATCACTGCATTGTCCCCCACACCAAGGGGTGCCTTTCCAAGACAGGTGATCCCAAGCACCCCCCCAGTGTAAATGAACATGTTCCACAGAGGGTTGGGGATGTGACAGTAGTTTTATTGGAGCCACGGGGCTCTGTGCTGCCTGGCAGGGCAGTGTAAAGCCAATGCAGAGCACGATGAGGCAGCCCAGAAGGACCACGTACTCCTCGAAGTCCATCATGTTGTTGTCCTCCAGGTCCTTCAGCAGCACCCAGATGCCGCACTCATGCAGTTGCTCCTGGCACAGAGCATCAGTGGAGTCACGGGTGGTGCTCCTTGGCCATGGCACCAACCTCAGTGGGTGGGTTTGGCAAATGGGGGGGACCTGTTTCAGGTTCAGAGCCCTTCCCTGACCCACAAACCTTTTCCAATGGTGGGGAGAGAGGGGATGACCCGGGCACACGACCCACCCCATGCCCATGCAACCCTGCCCCTGACACAGTGCTCTCATGCTGGTGCACTGCAACAGCTCCCACGCTTGCTCCAAACAGTGGGAATAATGTGCTCAGCCTCAACCAGCACAGACAGTGGGGCTGGGGCTGCTCAGATCCCAGCCCGGATGCCCACATCCTGCACAAGGAACGAGGGGGACACATCCTGAACTGCTTCCATGCACTGCAGCCAGTCTGCATCCAGGGAACGAGGCGCTGGGGGTGGTTGATCCCCACCAAGAGGGTCTATCCCGGCTCCCTGGGATCCCGTGTGAGCACTGCGTGCAGCCTAACCCCGCTCAGCCCATAACCAGCCTGTGAGTCACCAGCCCTGCCCTCGCCCAGCGGGATTCCTGCACCGTGACTCAGCCACAGCCCTGCCCTGCTCACCGCATCCCATGGGAACACCCGCGCTTGGTCCTGGACCCGCGGTGCTGCAGGAACCAGCGATGCTCCTGCTTTGGGGTGGGAAGCAGCGGGGGAATGGCTGGAAGGGGATCCCGGCTCCGGGGTGCTGCCATGGGAGCGGAGCTCATGGGGCGGCCCGTGCCCTGCTCACGGACCCGGGGATGAGTCCGATCCCAGTGGAAAATCCCCAGCAGGCGCCAGGGCTGCTGCGCTGGGCTGATGCCAGCGCTGGGGATGCCACAGGGATCCGCTGCAGCGCGCTTCCCACCGGGATATCCCGGCACACACGCGGCCACGGCGCCTTTCCCATCCCGGGGCGGGGACACGCGATGCATCCTCAAGGCACCCCATGGATATGGGGCAGCCACTGGATGGACGTGGGGCTGTAGCGCCCGGATGGACCCCGCGATGGGGACATGGAGAGGGTCCCCCGTGGGGTGTGGCAGAAGGCCCCCGGCGCCGCAGGCAGCGGGTGTGGGTGCTGGGGGCCGGTGCTGGGAGGCCGCGGTGTCTGCTGACACCTTGTGGTGGCTCCATCAGCCCCAGGGACAGGCGTTACCAGCAACCCAGGACCGCGGGGGCGATGGGGCAGGGCAGACCCCTCCCTCGGCCCCCCCCACGCCCTCGGTGCATGGAGGGAAGGCAGAGCCTCAGCACCACCCGCTGCTCCTCCCTTTTTTTTTTG
>NW_009923546.1:21296-22421 GCF_000696875.1 Nestor notabilis
CGGCTCCTCCATTGTTTATTGCGGCAATAAATAACGGCGGGTGGTGCTGCCCGGACGGGACCGCGCCGCTCCCCGAGCCTGAAGGACCAGAGCACCAGCAGGGCAGAGCCTTCACCAGCTTGGGCAAGGGGAAAGGCACCCTTTATCCCATAGACGACCCCATCACTTTGAATGAGGTCCTGGTTGTGATGGGGTTTCTGCCCCAGAGGGCTGAGAACAGACAGAACTCATGTCCTGGATGGGGAGAAGCCCATCCCGTTGCTTCTTGCCCAGCAAGGGCTTGCGGGTGAGGATGAAGGCAGGGGTAGCATGGCTCAGGGCAAGGAGGAGCCCCCCAAGGCTGCAATGGCCTCGCACCCCCCACCTCCCACCCACCCCGATCACCCCCTGGGCATGGCTCTGGGAGACCAGGGTGCCCCGGGGCAAGCTGGGGCTCAGGGCAGGACTTGGCAATGGGACTGGGGAGAAGCAGGAAACTATGGAGGAGCAGGAGGTGATCCCAGGGGGTCGGATGAAGCCACTACTTGGTGTGCTTGACGCTCTGCTCCTGCTGGCGGATGATCTGGGCGATGGGGCTGGCGATGCCGCCTATCAAGGTCCAGTACTCCTCGAAGCTGATGCGCCCGTCCTTGTTCTCATCCAGGTCACAGATGAGCTTGTCGGCCGCCCGGCGGTTCCCGGTGTCCTGGGGGGGAGAGAAGGGAGCTGCTCACACCAGGACAAGGGGGTGTAGGGGTGGGGGGACCCCGTGAGCTGGTCCCAAGCTCACCGTGAGCATGTGGTTGAGCTCGCAGCTCAGCATCTTGCGGAAGTCCTTCTTGCTGATGCGCCGCGGCTTCTTGCAGCAGCAGCGGCGGCTCGAGTACTTGTCAAAGTTGTTCACCAGCACTTGGACGGCCCATTCCAGCTCCGTGCACTCGGCCATGGCTGCCTGCGGTTACCTGCAGGGATGTGGGGGTCAGGGATGGGGCTGTGGGACCCTCCATGTGCCCATCGTGGAGGAGGACAGGGGGTAGAAGGGCAGAGAAGGGATCTGCTCTAGAGACAGGCTGAGAGAGCTGGGCTGGGGCAGCCTGAACAGGAGAAGGCTCCTTAAGGGGAGACCTTAGAGCAGCTCCAGTGCCT
>NW_009923546.1:22992-23246 GCF_000696875.1 Nestor notabilis
CTTCACCGCACCGGGAACACCCTGTCAGGGCAGGTCTGGATCTGTCCGAGCCCCCCAGCCAACCGCATCCCCCATACCCCGGCTCCAATCCTGCCTCTCTGCTTGATGTCCGGGGTCCCCCTTCTCTGTTCCCGCTGGGTTCCAAGCCAGGAAGCTCCTTCCTATGGATGGACCCAACAGGATGGTCCTTGTCACGGGGGCCCGTGGCCGCATCCTGGGCAGGATGCAGGCAGGGACGGGAACTCGGGCCCCGC
>NW_009923546.1:23339-23610 GCF_000696875.1 Nestor notabilis
GATTTACACCAGCCCACGGCGACCATCGCAGCAGCGGTGGCCAGTGGAGGAAGCCAATGGAGCAGCGTGAATGGACCCAAAGGGGTGACCCAGCATGTCCCCTACTCTGGAGCGTCATCCAGGAGGGTGTCTCCATCCTGGCTGCTCCCTGGGAGCAGGGTCCTGCCCAGTGCCCCAGCCTTGCCTCAAGTCCCTTCTATCTTTGCACTGATCCTCCCCAATCCAGCTCCAGGCCGAGGACGGCGGCACATCAGGGTGGTGACAAGAGACA
>NW_009923546.1:23627-24082 GCF_000696875.1 Nestor notabilis
TGAGGGTGGTGACAAGAGACACGAGGCTCAGCCCCGAGCTTCCTGCACTCTTACGCTCATCCCTGTGTCCTTTGGCATGGCTGGGTGTCCTCCCGAGCCATCCTTGTCCCAGTGGAAGCCTTTGCCGTGCCACAGCCCACCCTGCAGGACCATCCCCAGCTTGCACGATACTGGGAGCTGCTGCCCCACAAAAGCCACTCACTGGAGACCTCTGGCCCCGGCCCTTCCTCATTCCAGGCCATCAATAGCCAACAAAAGCTCGGCAGCAGCACCTTGGGTCGCAGCACCCACCCGCTGCACCCACTGGGGTCCCCACCTGCAGGCCCCACACCAGTATCACCGGTCCCTGGCCACCAGCTCCCAGCCCATCCTCGGGGCATCGTGGCTGCTGCTTCACCGCTGACTCACAGCACCAGCCATTGCCTGGACCCCAACCCCACCACGAGCCGCCGAGG
>NW_009923546.1:24563-29964 GCF_000696875.1 Nestor notabilis
GACTCACAGCACCAGCCATTGCCTGCACCCCAACCCCACCACGAGCCCCCGAGGCCAGCCCGGGGCAGGGGGACGTTGTCACCACAGGCGGACAAGGGGATGGTGCTCAGTGGCTGCTCCGCTCCTGCCCACGGTCCCCCCTCTTCCTTCCCCTCTCCCTTTTCTTCCTCACATGCTCACCAGGGCTCCCTGCCCAAAGCAGGAGGCAAATGCTCCTATTCCAGGAGCCAGACCCCCCCCTGCACCCCATGTGCTGGCTCTCTGTAGGCAGCAGAGCTTGGTGGAAGCTGCTGAGCCCCATGTTTGACCACGCACCCCCTTGTGCTCCCCCTGCATCCATCTGGTCCCCTCCATCCCAGCCCCGCACGCATGGAGCTGCCGATGGGCTCGGGGGATTCCAGCACCCAACATGCACCAGCATGTCCCAGGCTGCTCCTGGTTGACTATTCCCATCCGAGGATCCCAGTGCCAGGTTCCTGATCCCCACCTCAGAGCCTGCGTGGGTCCTGCTGTGTCCGTCTGTCTCCGCTCTGGCAGCACAGGCAATGGGAGACGATGGCACCCGCTCTCTGCTCACCTTGCACCCATAGCATGGGGCCCAGCAGGGCTTTTAAAGAGGCTCCCACCCCTCCCTGACGTTCCTGGGGCGTTCCCAGGCTGGAGCTCACCTGGGAAATGGCTCCCTGGGATTGCAACACCCAGACGGGCCGGTGCGAGCAGGGACGTGCAGCCAGCTCTGGCTCCGGCTCCTTCCCATGCCTGGAAGTGGGGTGATGGAAGGTGTTTGGGGACCACCCCAAAAGACCCCATCGTCTGGAAGGGGTGGTGGGCTCCCAGGAAAACCTGCCCCATCCAGCCACACACCAGCCTAAAGCCCAGTTCCTCCATCCCTTGGTGCATCCCTATCACCCCTCCTACTCCAAACCACCCCATGCACCCACCATGGGTCGGGTGTGGGACAGGAGCTGCCCAGCAAGGTGGGGACAACACTTATTTGAACCAAAACCACTTGTTCTCAGGGGTGCAAGAGGCTGGGGCTGCTCTTTGGGGCGCTGGAAGCACCAGCACTAGCTCCAAGCAGGGCTTTATCCAGCTCTCAGACATCCCTAAGCGCACTGGGCCAGCTAAAGCTCTTCTCAACTGGTAGCTGTGCTTGTGTAGTCACCTCCATAATTAATTGTCCCAGCAAATTGTACCCTTATGTGTCTACCAGAGCAATGGCGCAGTGATTTGATGCCAAGATGAGATACGGGCATTATTGGGAGCTGCCTATTTAAGGATGCAAAGTAGGAGGTGACCTATTCCAGGCAGGAGCCACCTGCTCAGAGGAGCTTTCAGGACATCCCAGATAGGAATATGTGTCATCTCAAAGCTCTCCACTGGCTTCCTCCTAATCTCGGTTAGGAGGAAGCAACCAGCTCTCGGCCGAGATGCTCCCGTATCGTTGATGCAACATCCCAGGAGGGTGAGAATCCCTCCCCGACCCTGCAGGCAAACAGCTCACCTCTGAATCACGGCCTTTCATTATCCTCCTGGGCCTGGCCGATGTCACAACCACATCCAGGCCCTTATTTTTACAAGGCATCCAGGGTGTGTGCGTGTGCTCGGAGCAGCCACGTACCATCCAAAGCCATCACAAGACACTTCCCAGTGAGGCTGGGGCTCTCCGCTGGTGCCCACCAGCTTCAGGTCTGAAGGGTCGGGAGCACTTTGGTGTCTCATGGGCAAGCTCTGCTCCATGGGACCCCTCCTAAAGGGGTGACAATGAGACCCGGATTTGGGGGTCTTTGGTGACCACCGTGATGGTGGTCACAGCACGGGCAATGCATTGCATGGCGTTGCCTGCATGGGCAACACTGACTCCCCAAGGGGCACCGATCACCTTGGTCTGAGCTGTTCCTACCACCTCCGAGGACTTTCCATCTACAACAGATACTTATCAAGGCTGCCTCACGCTGCAGGAATTCCCGAGCTCCCGACAACCCCATCATGCCAAGGAGCCGGTCGCTCAACCACAAATAGGACCCAGGAGTCCCATGGCACGTTCCCAGCCTGGTGCTGGGAAGAGGATCCCGGAGTCTCAGCTCCCCTTTTCCCCCCATCATCACCCCAACCATTTGACACATTTCCTGTCTCTCATTAAGCACACACCACACCTCTCTGCTTCATTTCCATGTACTTATTGCCAAGGCAGGGACAATAAATAGTCATTCTCGTTGTGAAATCCAGCCCAAGGTGAGAGGAGACACACAGTGGCCTGTGGCCGAGCCGCGGTGTCAGCGCTGCTGCCATCATGGCCCAGCCTTGGGTTCTATCACGTTTCTCTTGGGTTTGGGGTTGTGTTTGTTCACCTTTGGCTTTGTCCCTGCAGCACCAATGCTGCTGAGGTCCCTCTACCCTCTTCTGGTTAGGGGGGTCTCCATCCCATGGAGATGCCCACGGGCTCCTCCTGGACACAGAGCACGGTAGGAATTGCCCGGTGGAAGAGGAAAGGGGGGATAACCCAGCTCAGCAGGCACTCTGCACCCTTTCAAGCCCATTCCTTGGCCCTCTGTGCACTCAGTGCCTGAGCTAACAGCCCCATCCCAGTGAGCCACCACCCTGTGGCATTCAGTGCTTTCTAATGTGCAGTAATGACAGCGAAACCCCACACTCCATGACATGGGGGGATCCTGCTGCTGGTTCCACAACTCCTTCTGAGCCCAGGGGTCTCCTCTGAGCTCCCTCTGACCCAGCACAAAGCCACGTGCTCCAAGCTTTGGGGGTGCCTGGTCTGCACACACCACCCTGGTTCTGCTTGTGGGGTGCCCTCAAATGGGGAGCACTGGGCAGGAGCCACCCCAGGAACCCATCACCATTGCAGCAACATGCACATCCCCAGCACCGTGTTCACCCAGAGCATCCCTTGCACCCCCTCAGCATCCCTTGTACCCCTCAGCATCCCTCCTAGCCCGCAGCATCCCTTGTACCCACACAGCATCCCTTGTTCTCACACAGCATCCCTCCTACCCTGCAGCATCCCTTGTACCCACACAGCATCCCTTGTACCCACACAGCATCCCTTGTACTCACACAACATCCCTTATACCCCTGCAGCATCCCTTGTACCCTAAGTTCAGCACTGGGACCAGCGGGGCTGTGCAACCCAGCAGCGAGTAATGCTCAGAGCCATGGTGGCTGCAACCTCATCCCTCCTTTTCCCCTTTTTTCCTCTCCCACCAAGGACAAATAATGTCACCCCATCCTGGCTGGGATTTTCCAGTGTTTTCCTTTATTAATTTATACAAAACTGGTTGCAAGCTGGTAACAACCCGCCACCATCCCAGCCCCGAGCCCAGCCAGGGGCCAGCATCCCTGGAGAGGGGCAAATGGGGGAGCACCATGGTACCCCCCTGCTTAGCACCCCCAAAACCTGGCCAGGCACAAGGCACCACAGTCCCTGCACTGCGGGAAGAGCAGGGAATAACACCCAGTCCAGGCATGGAGACACTGGTGCCGGCCCCGGAGCCTGGGATACCCCAAAGGTGCTCGAAGCACAAAGTACAAGGGGTCCCATCAGTGGCAAGGGGACGAGCCCAAACATCCAAGGGATTTGGGGGGAAAAGGAGCCAAGTCCCTCTCGCTGCAATGCTCCGGGGCTGGGGGACCTGCAACCGGAGAGTTTTCAGGGCCAGAGGTGGGATAACCCCTGGGAGAAAGGCTCTGGAGCAAAGGACGGAGAAAGGTGGCTCCAGAGCTGGAGCCAGGAACCCCCTTACCACACCCTTGCTGGGGATGGGAAGGGAGGTGTCCTGACGGGAAGGAGAGGGCAGGAATGGAGCCGGGGAGGGGGATCCCTCCACCCCGGGTAGGGATGCGGGGAGGAGATGAGCCCCGGCAGGAGCAACGTTGTGTATTCCCAGGCGCATCCCACCGGGACCAGCAGCCTCTCGCGCTTCTCGGTGCAGAGCCTGAGGCCTCGGGCGCCTTCCCGTCCACCCACCACCCTCTACTTCCTCCGGCAGCCCTTGGCTGCATCCCCCATCATGTCCCAGTACTCTCCAAACTCCAGCTTAGCCTCGTCAGGGTCTCCCATGCATTCAATCTTCTCTTCCAGTGGTCCAACACACTGCAGCAGGGTGGGAAGAAAGCATCGGGGTGATGGGGCTGTGGGGTCCTGCAAGCAGCCCCTGCCCACCCCGGCTCCCCCTACCCACCCCAAGGCTCT
This sequence comes from Nestor notabilis, assembly GCF_000696875.1. Classification (NCBI taxonomy): domain Eukaryota; kingdom Metazoa; phylum Chordata; class Aves; order Psittaciformes; family Psittacidae; genus Nestor; species Nestor notabilis. The sequence continues at coordinate 28,771 of NW_009923546.1, forward strand.
GCCCTCACCTTCCCCAAGTGGGGCAGCTTCTGCACCACCAGCTCCTGCATCTCGTTGGGGGTCAGATATTCCTTCTGTCCCTTCACTGCGTAGCAATGGAACTGGTTGATGACAGTCTCGATGGCGCGCTCCACGTCGGTGAGCTCCTGGCAGTCCTGAGCAGGGAAAAGAGCGTGAGCAGCAGTGGGACACCTCAGACGGACAGAAGCCCCCAGGCAGATGTGCCAGATGTTCTACCCCTAAACAACGCGATAAACCTCCTTATCAACATGATCCCCTTCTGCAGAGATGTGAGACCCCCTCTTATAGATGTAAGACCTCACTGCACAGATGTGAGACCCCCATACAGACGCAAGGCCGCTCCATATAGATGTGAGACCGCTCCATACAGATGTGAGACCACTCTATACAGATGCAAGACCACTACATCCAGATGTGAAACCACTCCCTACAGCTGTGAGACCCCACCATACAGATGCCAACCACTCCATCCAGCTGTGAGACCCCACCATCCAGATGTCACTTCCCTCCATAAAAGCCCTGCCCAGCCTCAACAACCCCCCCTGCAGCTCCCATACCCCTCCACCTCGCCGGGCCACCCCTCCCTGCAGCAATGTCACCCCCTGTCTCTGCTTGCCCGGACTTCTCCCTGCCCGGGGCCAGCGAGGCTCAGCCACCCCGGCGTCTACACCCACAGCGCGCGGGGGCCGCCGTCCGGACTGGTTCTTCCTCTCCTTTGCACAAGTGGTGGATGGAGGCAATGAGTCAGTGCCGGGATGGGGCTTGGAGGCAGCAGGAGCCCCACTGGGGTTGCAGAACCCCCTTCCCCAGCAGGTTTGGGGGGCAGAGCCCCGTGTGCCCGGCTCCCCAGCCACTCGTGCTCAATGGGCAAAGCTGTATTTGGAGGGAAACGATGGTGATTCACTCAGCATCTGCGGTTTCCCCTTGAAACACTCTCAAACCACATCAGGCAAAGCCCATTAGGAAGAAGCCAGTGATCTTCAGAGCCTCAGCCCCGTGCCCTTGGCTCGGCCAAATCCTCCTCAGGTGCAAAGGGGTGCAGAGGTGGGCACCCCCCATTTGAAAGCCGAGGAAAACAGGAGCCTTTCTGCCATCGGGCATCCTTGGAGAGGTTGCAAGGAGCAAGCACGGCTCCCGAAGGCAAATCCATGGGAGCTGGAGAAAGCTGCCTGG
>NW_009923546.1:29974-30287 GCF_000696875.1 Nestor notabilis
TTTAAAGCAGCGCCAAGCCCAAAACAGCCCCTTGGCTTCTCCACTGGAGTCTGGCTCCAGGATGGGGCTGGCCTGGCTGTGCTGCTCGGAGTCTCCCCATTCCCAGGGATGGGGCCCTGTGCCCCGCATCCCAACGGGGGTCCCGGCCCTCCCAGTGCCAACAGCATCGCTCATGGACCTTGCGCTTCTTGCGGCAGTTGCACTGGCCCATTGCTGCTCCTCACGGGGTCTGTAGGTCCTCGGTGGCAGCAGTGGTGGGGTGTCCTCTCCAATGGGGAGCTGCAGGAGAAAGCCAGGCTCAGCAAGCGGCTCG
>NW_009923546.1:30428-30776 GCF_000696875.1 Nestor notabilis
GTGGTGGCGGCCGGGTCACTTACCTGCTCCACGGGCTGTGCTGGGTGTGCGCGGGCTGCGGCGCGCCGGGGTTTTATACCAGGGGAGGTGTGAGTGGGAGCTCCCTGCGCTCCTGCTGCGGTGTGGTGCAAGGCGTCTCATCCCAGAGCCTGGCCCCGAGCCAGCGTGGGGCTGGGAAACGCCTCCTGCCCGGCCACAAGGATGGTTCCATAGGCAAACCCGGCCTGCCGGAGCTGTGCGGCACCGCGTGGGAACAGCCACCGGGCACCCCGTGGTGGGCACTTCACCATTCCCCAGCAACGCCAGGATTTGGGAGCTGAACGCTGGGAACGGCGGCTTGATTTGGGG
>NW_009923546.1:30861-31498 GCF_000696875.1 Nestor notabilis
CCCGGTCCCAGCCACATCCCTGCCACCCATCGGGCTTGCACTGAGCAGGAAGGTGTTTGTGGCACCTCACAAACCAGGCCAGTGCAGAGGGTGATTTGGGAACAGCCTCATCCACCTCAACAGCAGAGTGAGCCCCAACCCACCGCTCGTGGTCCCCGGGTGCAGCGTGGTGGTGATGGGGTGATGCAGATGAGCATCTGCACCCAAATCAGAGCCCCTCACTAAGAACAGCAGCGATACTCAGGCTCAGGGAATCCTCCTTTATTAGCTCTGTGTCGGAGGAGCTTCCCTTCTTCCCAGCTTTCTCCCTCCTTATGGCCCTTGCCAGCTCCCCCATGAGCCGCCAGTACTCGCTGAACTTCAGCTCCTCGTCCTTGTTCACATCCAGCTCCTGCATCTTCTCCTCCAGGGAGGGGACGTCCTGCGGGGAGGACAGGGGAGGCTTGGCTGTGTCCTGGTCCCCAGAGGGATGGGAATGGGGATGGGGAAGCAATGGGGAAGGGGGAGGAATGGGGAAGAGAAAGGGGAAGGAATGGGGAAGGGGAAGAAGGGGAAAGGGACGGAATGGAAATGGGGATAGGGATGACGGATGGGATGGGGATGAGGAATGGGATGGGGATGGGAAAGGGAATGGCAA
>NW_009923547.1:0-22350 GCF_000696875.1 Nestor notabilis
CCCTAACTATTCTATGATTCTATGATCTTAAGCCTTCATCAATAAGGGGCTGTTGCAGTGAGAAGTGATCTGAGAAATTTAAGATCAAAGCAGTCAGGAGGAAGAAAAGGTTCACAACAAGGCAGATCAGAGCTCTGACATACATTTACATGGCACCCAAGGGTAGTCACACAGCAGTCACAAAGAAGGATTATACACTTGGTCAGGAAACAGCCAAGCTGCTTTCTCCTTTCAGTTTTGAATTACAAAATCTCATTCAAATGCCTTAAAAATTATTGCATTATAATAATAAAAAGTCCCATTTTACATAACTTTAGTCATTCCTAACGAACTCCTCTTGTGGAAGTTGTCATTGAGGTGAGAGCAGGAAAACCTACACATATACAGATAAGAAATAAAGAAACATTTTTCCCACCCTGAACTGTTCTAATCAAACATCAATATTTTCAACTTGAAAATAAGTTTCCTCTATTCATGTAGTCTTTGATTTTTTCCCTGTAATATTTATTATGCTTTTAAATCCTCTTTAGTTTTACAATGTTATTTCATCAGCTGTACTTCTTAGATATTCCTATTTTTCAATTAGTTTCCCTTTTATATTACTTATTTAATTTTAGCATTTGGAGCACAGTATGAAATGCAGTATAAGCACAGCTCACAATGATTTCCACAAAGAAGAATTAAAATTAAATAAAACCACATTTATATATTATATTAAACAAAGACTTCATCACTTATTCAGCAATGCTTTGTCCTAACACCAACACTAGAAATGGTAATGTTTATCCATGTGATCAGTGCAACATTCCCATAAAAGTAATTATGTCAGATATTCACCAAAAGATATTGATACAACTGTGCACTGAAAGCTATGGAGGTATACACATCATATATTAAATGACTCACTGGTAACCACCCAGCTTGGTTGGTAGTGCAATAAAAACAATTACAGATAAATTTTGGGATTGCAAAGAAAGAGGGCAACACCATTATCTATGATTTTGTTTATCTTCAATAATATTCCACCTAAATCATTAGAAACCAGAAGAGAGCTGTAAAATACACACATATACATTTGATACTCAAAATGTGTCAGAAAAGTTTTGAATAGGCACCATTTTTACATGAAGCTTTACTATTTTAGAGAGTTGAAGGGACAAAAATCAACAGGTTTGGTCCTTGTATTTTACAATCTTGTTTCTGAGTAGTGAATCTAGACTTGTGATTCTATAAATGTCTGGTAATACCTAAGTCATAACATACTCAACCACAAGCACTCAGCCAGAAGCGTCTCGTTGCTGAAATCATGACAACTACCAGAAAACAGGTTGAGATGTGAAGTAGGGAACAAGGTCCTATAGCCAGCCTATTCACTAGGAATAAGCTTAAAGCAGACAAGGAGAATCTAGCTACAATGTGGGTTTACTTTGTCCTTCAGATACTTTCTACTTCACTCCTGAGCTCTAGTACAGGGAGATGAAAATACCTTTTTACAGGAGGAAACATAGATGTGGTTGAATGGATGGATATCTCCAAGGCCCACTCCACACAAGCAGCAGAAGTGCAAAGGACACCAGAGCTCTCCCAGTTGATATGCATACTCAACACTGCCTTTCTATTTTAGAGGATGTTTCTCCTGATACGCATGAACATGAGCCAGTCCATACCAGCCATCCCAGAGGCTTGTTCAGTCACTGGAGCTTTCACAAAGGCAGCTTTTACTTTTCTATGAAAGAGTGCGTGATTTAACACCTGCCTTTAGGAGTTTCATCTGTAAGATCAACCCCCTAGGTTCAAGCTCCAATGAAAAATGTTATAACAGGAGAAGTTGAATTGATGGAAACATTCAAGTTAGTAAGAGTTTTGCTTAAGTAGGACCATATAGTTTTGCAATTTGCAGAATTAAGCTTTAGTTGATTTAAAGTTCATGCCATTTTCTTGCATCTTTTTTATTTTGGCATACATTTATTATACCACAAAACATTTGGACCAGCAAGAAAGTGTGCACTTATTACCTACCTGTCTGTCTTTTCTTTCTGTAATTCAAACTTTGTCATTATTAAGAATCTGTTTATTTTTCAAATGTTTGCACAATTTATCAATGAAAGAATATTTTTCTTGAATATTAAATCATGTATTATCCTGACAGCAAATGGTCTACTTACTCTGTATTTAAGGAATCTTCTGAAGGTTTCATATTGCTGTTAATGCAAGGCACCAGATCTCACTTAACTATCCTCTGCAGATGTAATTAAGTACTTCCAAATGCTTTGCTTAATTGCATTCCTTAACGTTGAGTGATGTTTTGCTCTTTTCCTTCAGTAACGAATTGCATTTATAGCTTCCAGTAATCCCATTTATCATTGCAATTTGCTTAGCTTGAAATGTGCTACATTAATTAGTTCTTTTCAAGTCTTTTAAAAGAAATGTCTGGAGATCATTAATTCTATATGGGCAATTTATTATTGCTTAAGAGAAGTACATATTGCGGTCTATTGCTCTTTTTTATAAACTTCTTTCAGTATTTCCCTGTGTAAAAATTATCTTACATGATCACCTTTCATAAACCCTCCCTAGGGACTACCACTGTAATATTTTGTGGTTATAAAAGGCTCCCAAGCATTCAAGAGCCAATTCCAAACAAACAGCACTAGGATTTATTTTTTTTTAATGTGTGTGTGTGTAAACTGTTATTCCAAAATGAGTCTGCAAAGCTGCATATATAGTCAGACTAAGCAATTTCTATGATTTATTAGTGCTTTGCATGGTAATGATGAAGGTACACCATGTAATGAAACACAGGAAGACCAATAGCAGAATTGGTTTTTGTACAGTTATTAATCTGGAGAAGAAAAGATTGAGTATTATCTTTCTTGAAATTAAACAAGAATACGAATCTCATCCTACATTATTTCCTTTATTTCTTTTATTTCTGCATTCTCTCCTGGTTTAAAAGTTTACTGCTGCAAAGGGTTGTTCACATGCTTAATTTCAAATGCATCAGTTGCCACACTGAGAGCAGTGCTTTTAAACACGGGAGTAAGTCTTAGTGAGATCACAGTGTTATTCATGACATGTTGACTCCAGTCCAAGGGATTTTCTGTAGCCATCTGTTCCCCTCCTGAAGAGAAGATAAGGAGGACTGAGTATCTTAAAAGCCCTAGAAAAATACTCCTGAATCTATTGACATTCATACTGCTATAGTTCAAAAGATCTAGGAAATGGTGGAATAATGCAAATATTAAAATTGAAAATAAAGGTGATATTTAGATATAACTAGTGTTACCAGTTTGAGGAAGATTAACAGATGCATGGTTTTCAACTTACATAGTAAATTTGAGGTGGGGGGAGTTTCAGTTTTTTTTGGAAATTGGCACAACATTAACTCCTACTTCTCATAATAGAAATGGCACCTATTTTGTTATAACATACACCTTTAGACACCCCAGATCATCCTTTGCTACAGTGAATTGACTAGTTTCTGTTTATTATTCTGTTCCAAAATGAAAAATATTTTTCTGATGTGGGTTTTTTTTAATATATGAAAATAAATTTATGTGGCTATAAGTGTCTATAGACACAGCTTTGTTCTTTTACTTATTTTTATTAATATGATAACAAAAACTTTGTTGTTCACCCTTAAATAAGAGAAAGCTGTAAGAAAGCTGTTTAAAAGAAAATTTCAGGGACTATTATCAGTCCTTTTGGGATAACTGTTTGAAACACAATGACATTACAGATCACTCCTAATTAGTGGTAAAAGTGATTTTTAAATGAGCCACTGGGGAAACAAAAGTTTATTTGGGTTAAACATTATGATTTGGTTTATATATTTATTTTAGATTATTTTATTATTTATTTTAGATTTCACAGCCTAGAAGTAGGGTGACAAAACAAAAATCCTTTATTCTTCAAGGACATTTTGTAAATGGAATTCTAACTGGGGGAGGGGGGGAAAAAAAACCCAAACATTTTTAAAATGAGATTTAGTAGAAATTGCAGGTAATCACTTCCTGTAAAGCAGCCTTACTTCTTGTGGAAAGGTGAATAATATGTTATGAAAATTAACATTCATGTTAAAAGTATCAAGTTTAGACATTAACCAGTTATCTAGAAGTTTATAATAATTTTTAAGTCCAAGTAGTACTGAAGATTTCTGAGTACATGTAGGTTATGTTTACAATACACATGACATAATAAATATTACAAAGAGGGATAAAGGCAGTTAACTCTAAACAAAAATAAACCAAATATACAGCAGCAGATTAGCTGAAGTACCACACAAATTGTTTAAGTACATTTACTTGTTTCTCAGGATTTTTTTTTTTTTGTTTTCCAAAGAACAATCATGCCACTCTGTAAGAATCTGGGGAAAGTGGAGGCGGGTTATGAACTATAGGGCATTTAACAGTTAAGAAGAAAAGAAACCTCTTCAAAGATAAATAAAAGAAGCTATACTGCACTGACAGAGATCCATCTAGCTATATCTACCTTTGGTATTGGCCTGTAGCAAATAACTAGTGAAGAATATAAAACTGGAACAAACATACTGAGTATTTCCCCTAGAATACTCTTCAGCTATGTAAAACTGAAGAGCTGCCTGGAAAAGCAGTGTTTTTGTAAGGAAGATAACTCTCTTCAAAATCTTCTCTTAAAATGTGTACTACATCTTCAACAACCTTCATGATAGTAACCATGGTAAAACAGATACGCGCAATCTTGGTAATATGATCCTATCACTACATAATAGCAAACTGTTAAATAAGGTTCAGAAGGTTTGCATCTTTATTCCCATGCAATGATTATAATTTGAAAAATGTTAAGATTTTTAGAAGTGATACAATGTGCCCCTCTTTGAGCAAAAGCGAAAAAGTAGGTAAAGAGTGCTGCTGTAGCTTCTACTGCTGCTTAAGTCTTATTCTATTTTTCACACGAAGGAGAGAAGAGGTCGAACAGAGCAGTCAAATAGCAAATCCTGTCACTGATGTTTTTCTTGATCCTGACAATTTTTCTCATTGTAATGTCTGGAAGAAATACAGGCACAACTAGTGGGGACACATATAATTAAAGATAGGAAGAGGACCCATTTCTTTGACCTGGACTAGTCAAAGATGCCATCTTGGACTGGGGTAGCAGGGGCCCCACCATCTTCCTCCCCTCTTCCTGTAAGCTAAGATCAGCTAAGTAAAAGACAGGTGTACAACACTCTGGAAGTATCTCTACCAGCTCTATCCTAGTCCTCACCACCTACTCACATGTCCCACTTAAACTGGACAAGAGAGGTGAGTGCTAGACATGCTGAGGATTCCTAAACTGTGCAGTGCAGGATTATAACTTTAACTGTCTCAATATAAATCTCAGGTAAAACTCTTACCCGGGTTAAATATTTTCCAGTGAAGTTCCTTTCCAACACATGATATCCAGTCTTTTATGTTCCAATCCCATTGTTCTCTTGCTTACCAAACACAATCCCCATACAATAAAACAGTCCTTTAGAGTTTGTTCATCTTCCTGAACTAATTAATAAGAAATAAGAAAATCAGTAAGTGCTCACCATCTTTAAGTATCCTGACATCTTTCTTCATCTGGATAGGCAACAGGACTATATCATACCTTTTATATTATAACAAAGGGAGACATTCTGAGTCAGTTGTAGTTTTGCGATATGGGAAGTGTTGTCACATTATGACACAACCTAAAGATGCAATATACAGATTGTACAGTTTGGGATATGATGGATTTCCTGGCTTTCACTTTAGTTGGCTTGAACAAAAAACTATTATTTTGAGGTACTAATTATTAAAATAACAATAAAAATAACAAATTTAATTATAACCTACACATGGCTATTCAGGTAACAGTCCAAATTCTGGATTACAAATAAAATTGTCTCCACAAACTTGTTCATATCTATTTAGTTTTTCAATGAAAAAAAATCCCCTGAAATAGCTTGGAATTAGATGATCACCAAGAAAAGACTATGGCAGAGAATATGGCTAGGAAAGAAAACTGGTCTTTCTATAAGAAACAAGGCAAAAGATTAAGGAGTTATTCAAATATCAGAGTATGATGAAATAGTAATTCAACACAGAGGCCCTGGCCCTACTCCCCATCCTTCTCTTACTCATAAATGTAGAAACTTGCCTAGATTAGGACAGACTTACTTAGTTCTTACCTTGATTTTCCTTTGCAGGTTATTACTGTCTATAACAACTCTCCTCATAGTCACCTCTTGTCATTTTCCTGTGAGATACAGAGAGAAGCAGCAGGCTTGGCAACAGTAAGATATCCCAATTACTACTCTCTATACACAGTGTCTGGTAACAATACAACATTGTTATGCTCTTCTTTATGTCTATTTTAAGAATGGATAAGATCAGCAACTCTGCAAAGGGTTTCCAAACAGTTAGCTTTTTTTTCAGAGTAAAGAACTACATGTCCTGCTGAGGTCCCTTCCAGACCTAAAATTTCATGATTACATTTGCCCTTTGAAGACTTACAGATTGTGCCTCACTCAATGTGGAATATTCTCTCATCACTTGGACAATGCTTGGGTAATAGCTTAGGTTACAGCTACCTTTTTATATTAATGTAGCCAGCCTTCTTGACTTTTGGATGCTTTGCCATTATCCTATCTGACATGAGAAACAGTTTTACATCCTTCTGCCTCAGCAGTATGCAACTGCCATTTGAAATCTCTCATAGAAATAACAGAAATTAAAGGAAAGAAAATTGTCAACATGTATCTTGCTGTGATTTACAATTACAATTGCAATACTTATGTGTTTTAATAACAACACAGGAAACTGAGGTGATATAAATCCTCCCAGTCAAGAAAATTATAATTACTAGTGATTCTGATAGATGCATTTTATCCAAGTTAAAGATTAAAGGTTTTACAGTCATGTTACCTGCTAATCTTGATTCCTTTTTATGTTTAATGCTGTACCTATGTGTTGCGATTTAAGCCCAGCTGGTAACTCAGAACCATGCAGCCACTCGCTCACTCCCCCTCTCCTTCCTTCCCCCCACTCCTGGAGGGATGGGGATGAGAATCAAAAAAATGTAACTCCCATGGGCTGAGATAACAGCAGTCCAGCAACTAAGGTATAATACAAAACCACTACTGCTACCACCAGTAGTAATAATGATAAGGGAAATTACAAGGGGAGAGGATACAATTGCTCACCACCCACTGACCAATACCCAGCCCAACCCAAGCAGTGATCTGGGCCTTCTGGGTAACTCCCCCCAGTTTATATACTGGGCATGACGTGCTGTGGTATGGAATACCCCTTTGGCTAGTTTGGGTCAGGTGTCCTGTCTCTGCTTCCTCCCAGCTTCCCCTCCTCCCTGGAAGAGCATGAGACTGAGAAAGTCCTTGGTCGGAGTAAACATCACTGAGCAACAACTAAAAACATCGGTGTTATCAACGTTGTTCCCAGACTGAAAGTCAAAACCACAACACTATACCAGCTACTAAGAAGGAGAAAAAATGACTGCTGTAGCTGAACCCAGGACATTATGCCACACTGTCTATACCTATCAACTACAATTTCCAATAAAAGTTTTACACACACATATGCTTCACAAACCACCTCCAATAGCTTCCAGACTACCACTGATCCACAGGTTGGAAATGCCATTATTTCTCACTGACTGTAGAAAAATATATACATCTTTATTTGCACAACTAAACTCTTTGGCTGAAAATGAACACTGCAAATGCTGTCGTAAATGTCCATATGGTTTTAAAAAATGCAAGCAATAGAGTATCTGACACAAAATGCAGGTGTGGGTCTTTTATAGCACATTTCCTTAAACCATTTCCCAGCACCATTACTGGTCAATAATTCAATTCAGACTAAAAAGTATTAGAAATACCCACTGTTCAGTTGTGATGATTTTCTGTCAAAGTATATCTTAATAATACCATTTAGTTTGTGGAAAAAAAACCAAACAAACAAAACTGCAGTATTACCAAAAAAATGATGCAAATTGCTGTGAACCATTCCATTACTATATAACACAATTCAGTATTTTAACCAGTCTCTTAACAACACTGACATACAGATTCTGTTTAAATAAGAACTTGCATTAGTGCCTGAAATGGCTAGAAATGTTCTGACCCACATTACTGCTTTAAATTCCTTTCCTCCATAGCACAAGAATTATTTTCTCTCATATATTTACATACTTGGACAATGCAAGGTTGAAAGAAAACAAGAGTATTGTAGAAAGATTTTAGGATCTTTTTATTCAATCTTTCCGGTCTTCAGAATAGTAAACATCATCTGAGAATGGCTTTGCAAACTGCAGAAATATGAAATTAAGTCTCAGGCACTGTAAATGCATTGGACAGGTTCAAAAGTCACTCTCATCTTGAAATCCCTTTCAGTTTGTTAGTTCACTTCTGGAAGCCATAATGATTTAAATAGTCCTTTATTTCAGTGCACTTTTTTTAGAGACTTATTAGCACAGACAGTAATCATTTAGATATTTTATAAAAATTTAAGTACACTGAAATTCTTCCTTCTTAGTTAGATATAAGAATTACAATATAATGGATCTGCATACTGTCTAAGAAATTCTATCATTAGCACTTCTCTCAGCTTCCTTCCAAGTGACAAGGAATGTTGAATAATCTACAACTTTCAGCACTCTGCTTTTGAATTTGCACTAAGAGAGGATGGAAAGATAGCATACAAATAATATATAAGCTATACATGTATACAGATGCGCCTTTTTTTCTCAGGAACATGCAAAACGTAGAGGGTTTTGGGAGTCTAATTAATGTGCCAGAAAGTGATACACTTTGTTTAGGAGGTGCTTTGTTAATTTGATGGTGACAGTCTAGATGTGTGGAAAATTAATGAGTTAGGATATCAATAATCTTATCAGATCAGATTAATATACTTATCATTAATGGAAAATAAAACCTCACAGATTCCTTAAAATAGATAGTCTATTGAAGGTAACTTTATTTACAATATTAGAATTCCAGGAAATATCAAAAAAACTTAAAGAAATATAAATCTGTGTCACATTACCTTTCCTCTATCTGGACTCCATAGAACATTTTTCCATAAAATTTCATCTTTCCAAATTACACTCTGTAACAGTTATAAACTTCTCACTCATATTCATTAATATTTTTTGTGTGATACTCCATACATTCCTGCAGCAGTCTATTCCTGGAATAAACTCTTTGAAGAAAACTGCCAATTTGTGTCTATACACCACTTAACAGAAAGCGGAACTCATTCTTTGTTTATGTCTTTAGGAACTGCTGTGATACGTAAGATTATTAAAACTGACAGATTTTTCAAAATGGTATCAGCGGTAAGTAATCATAACTAAATGTGGGGGGTTTTAGCAGCCTTCTTACAAGACTGATGACATTTTTATCTATTTAACTACTGATGCAACATAAGCAGTAAGTCAAGTCATGAATCTGCAAATGAGGAAGTCAGGCTACACTTATGAACAGGAGAACTGATTGTTTCCTGGAAACCTGTAATTCTGAAGAAAATCTGGAGATTATAGCAGACCACCAACTGAACACAGAATCAAATGCTGTACTATGGGAAACAAGGTTAATGACATACAACCAAGACAAAAGGTAAAAGCAAGAACTTATGTGGGACCAGCACTCAAAAGGGGTTAATTAATAGGTTTCATTCTCCACAGTTACTTCAGCCACTCGACGACACACACAAAACTACAGGCAGTCTTGCAGTGGCAGTCAAAATCAGACTGCTGCCACCCAAGCCTCTGGACTGACCCTGATCAAGAGATGTTCAAGAGAGAGGGTGCTTGGGAGAAGTCTGTGAGCTGAATTAATTGCTTGATCAGAAGATGACACTCCTAAATCCTTGAACTACACAACTAAATGGCCTCATGTTGTCTTATATTCAGCCAGATCCAGACAGCATTTTTTCCCTAAAATTTTATTTTCGTTTCAAGCATACTCTTATATAAACTAAGTGCTAATGATTGAGAATTTCTGATCTCCCTTGTGTTTGTTTAGTCACAACATAAGACTTGATGGCCCCTTGAGAGGCAAGTACCTGTAAGCAGTAACAAGTACATATAGATGCCAAGAGGTGGCTCTGGTCCAGTTCCACAAATAATAGATCTAAAGCATAGATTCCATAATGTGACAGACAAATTTCTTACAATAACATGCAAGTAAAGCCATTTCACCTTGGTGATCTTCCAGAAAACTCCCTCTGCTCAACCACTGGATAACAGAATTGTGTGTGTCTCCTTAGTAAATGATAAACAAAAGGACAGCATTGGTGCAGTTCTTTTAGATCCTGAACTTGTACAACAGAAGTCCTGGAGCTGAGGGCTGGCAAAGCTAAAAAGACAATAGCAACAACAAATGCAGCTTTGATCATTTAGGTGTTTTGTTTTGTCATCTTTGTGTGGGTCCACAAATTAACTTGATTTCTTGCAAGTCTGTGGTTAAAAAAAAAAAAACAAAACAACCAAAAGGAACAAACAAACAAACAAACAAAAAACACCCAACTGGAAAAAAAAGAAAATAAAAACCAAACTTCTTTATTTGGGAATCTGTGATTTTACCACCATTTTTTAAAATACATTGATGGGACACAACCTTTAATTATGGTGCCAAGCTAAATAGATCTAGTACTGGACAATCATCTGGTGTGTTCTGAAAAAGCTACAGAGGAGTTTCAAAACTGCAACTGCAATCCATCCTTGTTTCATAAGTTCTGTTAAAAATTTCTGCTTCATAAGACCTACATCTTTTTCTGAGACATTAGAATGATTAGCCTTAAATCTCAAAAGTATTTTACTTCAAGAAGTTTAATAAGAGCTGAATAATGCTTTTTATTATAGTAGCACACCTTTTATTACTTTAAGATATTTCAAGATAAAACTTAGAAATTCAATTACAACATTTCACATCTTGGTTTGTAACATCTACAGATTCTTCAGTACTGTGGAAAAAGGATCTGCTTTTTAAAGTGAAATTCTGAAAATATGTTCCTATACTGAGTCATCTTTGCTTTATTAATGTCACAGGCTCACCAGAGAAAGGTAAAACTGTTAGGGATTAATGGTGTAGTATTCAATAAACATGTCTGTTGTAAAAGATCAAATGATGCACTCACACCTTAAAAGCAGAAATTAATTCTTCTATTTTCCAATAATCAAAGATTAAAAAGCTACCTAGATCTGTGTATCATTTTCAAAATTATAATCTTTGATATATGCAAAGGGAATGTAGAACAGAAGTAAGAAGGTGGTTTACATGGTCATTCAACAAGGAATGGTTCTTTCAGGGACTGTTGCACTGGCAAACACATGAACTACAACAACTTATAGAATTATTTCATTTGGGAAAGACCTTTAAGATCATCGAGTCCAACTGTTAATGCAACACTGCCAAGTCCACCACTAAGCGATGTCTGTAAGTGCCACATCTACTCTTTGTTAAATACTTCTAGGGTAAGTAATTATCTTTTCTATTTCTGAGTAATCTTTAAGGTTACCCTCTGGATGAATTCCTTATGCCTTTTAAAACATATTCTAGAAGATATAACCACAAGTTACAGATTAGACAGAAAAACATTTGAGTGAGAGACCACAGCACTGGACTATGTGATCCAAAGTGCCCTTCTGGCCTTGAATGTAATGAGTTTATAAAAAATGTGTATTTTGGTTCAACAAACAGTAATAGCCAAAGTATTTGTGTCAAAAACACACTAGAAGTACAGTCAGGCTGTAGTATTCAGCCATGAAATAATTAATTTAAGCAGAATGTGCTCATTTGAAGTGCTGACATAACAATAAATACGGCCCAACAGGTGTTGCTACAATTAACAGCACATTCTGAATGAAAGATGACATAATTTGTAGTGGTATTACCTCCCAGTACAATTTTCACACACCTCAGGCATCTAAAATAACCATTCTGGTTAAAATCACACAATATTCTTATTTTAATTTACTTGGAAGTATACTCAAGGGGCTGTTCTCTTTATTCTGCTCATGCATTGACATTTGACTGTATTACTGAGTTTTACAGACATTATTTCTCTTCTAATAATCTGTTCCTCAACCTGATGGTGGAAGGAAAATGAGGAAAGAAAGCTCTATTACACTGAAATATGATATATAATATTTAAATCTTCATTGCATATTAAATGCTTTTAAGATATTTACAGTTTAGATATACTGGTTTGGTTTTGTTGTTTTTTTTTTTACTAAAGTGAGAGGGAAGTGGTACAAATATGTCTATAAGTATGTGCATATACTATCAAGAAATCAGATAAAATCCATCAGTCTTTGAGTATACCTGGCCAGCACACAGGAAGAGAAACAAAAAGGCAACAAAAAGAGTAAAACCAGTTTCCTCTTACTGCTTCACAGGAATTTGATGAAATTGACTTTTCCCAAGAGCAGGGCAAAGACATCAAATAGTAGTGTCAGAATATAAATGCTCAAGGGACTTAAAGGAACAAAACATACTTGGGATCAAAGGTACTACTTGTATCTGTAGTCGTTATTTAAACACGTGACTAGCTGCATACGGATTAAAAAAAAAAAAATAAAAAAAAGCTGTTTTCAGAAGTAACTGAAAGACCTGGAGGAAAAAATGTGAAGTAGATCTACAAAAGCCTGAGAAGACTTCATGACCCTCAGAGTGGTCAAGAACGATATGTTTTCACGGCAGAAATACAGGTGTTCTATTCTTGTATTTCCGGAGTTCCTCTGTCCTTCCCTCCTCCCCTACCCAGCCCCAAAACTGTAATTGAATTTCCAACCTTTGTGAAGTCTACATTTGAGCTCATTCAAACCCCAAGCATACACCATATCATAAATTTTGGCATAAATCAAACCTGGACTGCCAATCAGATACTAAGACTTTCAGAACCAATATTAGTCACAGAATATAAATGAGTCATGACATCTCTAGTATTGGGAAGGGTGCAACACAATGGATCTACAGATTACAAGGATGTCTACAGATACAAAGGTAGAGGCAGTACTTGAATTCTTCTCCAACACAGATATCTTGGACATTCTTGCGGCAGCTTACAAATAAACCACCCCCCCCAAAAAAAAAAAAAACAAACAGACAAGCAGCTTGAGAAAGGGCCCTGCAGGGGAAAGCTTTGCCAGCATTAAAGAAATAAAAATATAGTTATTTTTAATAACATACAATGAAACATGAAATTTGTACAAAATGCATCTTGTTACTGATCTCCAAATAACTATGAGAGATAATTAAGCTCCAAATGCTGTGTTGAGATCAAGTTTGTGTTAAGACTAAATAAACTGAAAGATTCATTTGAATACCTTTGTCTGTATTAAAGGAATCTTCTCTTTCTATGGTCAGCTCTAGAAGATAAGAATACTTCTTTCTACCTCCATTTTGATACCAACACATTATTCTATGTAGCAACTCTAGGTTTGCATATAGATGTCCATGATGGATGTTGCAATGCACTCTTCTTATTTTCATCTACTGCTTTTAAAACTCACATTAATACATTATGGTATCCTATCTCTTTAAAATCATTATAAGCAGTAGAATCTGAGACATGTTCTGGGCTACAGGACAAATGTAACTTTTTTATTTTCCATACCTTTCAAAATCACAAAAATGTGAAAAGGGAATTGCAGACAATGTGCGAACAGGCCTGGTGGCAGTAGTGTTAACAGCTAAATATTAAAGAATCAAATCCTTGCACTAATGTGAATTCAGAATTACTCTTTTTACTTTAGTTGATTCACTTCAGTATGACTAAGACCGTCTGTCCCTAAGAAAATTTTATCAAGTGTGATAGTCATAGACTTTAATCAGCACCTTTCTTATTCTCATTTAGTAAACATGCTTTATCATTCCTTTCTTGCTTTCACTGGTTATTTGAATTTAATAGTAAGTTGCTCAGCAACTGTCAACAATATCTTTCTCCTAAATGCTTTTAGAGTGCTAGTTTATGGTAAAGTTCATGGTCAATAAAAAATTAGACTGAGTAACAAGTGAATTATTCTGCTGAGATACTGATTACAGATTGCAATCGCTATTATAGGTAGTGAAATAACGGTAGCCTTAACCACTGCATGACAGCTTTCAGTATGTTCCACTAGATACACCATTATTCTTCCACCTTCCACGAACTCATTCCACTAAAAATCAATGCTCTTAGGCCCTTACAGTTATTACTATTTTTTTAACAATAACAAATACCCCTCGAGTCAAAGAATGGTCATGGCAACACAGATGTGATAATGTCTAAGTTCAATGTGCAATGACCATTTTGATCTTCAGGCTGGTAACATTCTCCTTCTGCAGTGCCAGACCAAAAGCAGGCAGCCAGTGGGAGGGAGGGAGGAATGGGCCATGGACTGCTATTACTGCCTTCTAGCCAATAGTAACATTAATTTGGTAAGCTTCCTTCTCTACACACTTTTGGTCTAAAACCAAGTACCTCACTCTAAATCAAAGGCAGACTAGTTTACCCAGATCTGAACTGAAGCAGCAGAGGAGGAGCACCCAATGGCAACATTAATGTTAGTTGGTACAGGACTGTAAGCAACAGCACCCCTCAGCTCAGACAGGATATGGCTTTTGCAACCCTTCCTTCTGTGTTGTTGGAAGTCCTTTGAGATTCAGAGGCATAATGAAGAAGTTATGGTAATCTGTAAACATGTTACCTGGGCAAATGGACAGTGGTTCCTAGCACCAGCATGGGTTCCAGCCACTGCCTGACTTTTCCCCGCAGTCATCTCTGCACAACTGATTGGTGGACTGCTGTGTCTCACCAGTTTGATTACTACTCTGATATATAATCCGGAACAAGCGCAGTAAAAAATCTCCAGGAAATTAAAATATATTATCTCAATAAACAACATTTGCTTGGGTTTATGATGTCTTTCTTTCCCTGATATTCATTTGTCCACAACCAAGATAAGCATATGAATTGTTTTCATCCCAATGGGATGTACACTCAATATGTTACCAGAACTATTAGGCTGAATTATATAACTAGAAAATAAAGTCATGCTTTGTGGCAAACTATTCTTCACGCAACCTCCTACAGCCAAAGCTTGTTATTCTTGTCTGTTGGCTTTGGAAAGATACTTCCTCCCAGTCTTTCTCTTTCTTTTTTCTTCAACTGTAACAAAACTACAAATTACTTAATCATGACCAAACTACTAATATTACATAATTACTACATTAAGAAGCTGAGTTTCTCCAGTTCAGATCTGATGCGTTTAAAAAGAGTATTATTAAAAAATATATTACATTTTGTTAATAGCCAAAGATACTTGAATGGTTTTAAAAGGAAACAGAATTTTTCCAGCATGTTTTAAGCTTTCTCAGCCTACATGTAGGGAAAAGAAAGACCAGAAGGAAAGCGAGAGCAAAACTGAATATACACAACTCATCAAAACCCAGAATACGAGACTAAAGTTTAGGTGATTAAATGTTAATTAGACAATTAAAATAATTTTAAATATGAACAACAGATTGCATTACTGGGAGCGGCTAGGAAGGTTTTGGCTCATCAGCAGTTCCAGAGCTATGACTGGAAAACAAAAACCCCAGAGGTAGTAATTGTTGGTATAAAACCCATCCTTTGCAAAGAATCTGAGAAATAGGACTAAGAAGGGCAGTTCTCATCCCTGTCCTTTTAAACCCTAGAGTTACCAGTTGCCTCCCAATGATCTTCTTGCACGTCATAAGAGTACCAGGGAGTTGGCTTTCTTTCCCACATCTTAAGATGGGAGGTGGGAGTGGGGAGAGGGGCGTATTGAAGGGCAGGAAAAGACTTGGTGAAGAAGAGTAGTGTTGATGTTTACCATATTCTTTTCTACAGAGTTTTAGTTGCCATAAAAAGGACAGTTTTGAGAAAACTACAGAGGTTTTTGGACCATGAACAACTGGAGGCTTATTCAGTGCTGTATCAGAAAGCTCAAATTCAATTCTAGATGCTCTCTTTACCTCTCATCTATCTTACTTTTGCTTCCAGTGCACTTACTGAGGATGCAAGCAAATGGTGCATGATTGTCTAATAAGCCTAGTGAGTTTTCTGAAGCAAAGAAAGGAACTTAGAGGCAGGAATACAGAGGAATAAGGGAGAAGTCTGAAGACTGAATAATGAAGACAAGGCTTAGGAAGGGCAGGGTAGATTATGAAAAGAGAAATTCCTTCAGATCTCTTTATTCTATAGATGTGTGTATCTGAAGCAAACATCAGCAGAAGCCTTAGATCTAAATCTGTACTTAGTCCAGTGAAGCACACCTGATGTCATTCGTGGTACATCTTATAACTTCTTTTCCTACTCTCCATTTTTCTGTCAGTTTCACAAGAGAATTCTTTTTTTCTGACATTACTACACTAAATGGACTGTGATACCGTTGAGGGTTTTATACCTATATTGTCCTAATAATAGTTCTGAATATCCAGCAATTAATTCTCCCTTCACTTCTGCGGGGTTTACGATAATTTGCTTAAAGTTCATTATTTCATGAACTGTCTCACCACGTGATCAGACAGTGCAAAAATAACTGTCAAACATAACTTACAAATAAAAAAGTTCTCAGCTAACTTTTCTGATATTACCACTTATTGGCAAAACAAAGTAAAAAAATTCTGTCCCTAATTTTTAGTAATTTCTTTTCTTTTACATCATCAAGAATAGTACCACATAAACTTTATAGATGTTGGTCTTGTTTACTTCCAGTTCATACTACACTACTACTGCAATTGTTTATTCTGATGGACGCATCTCAAATTTTATTATTGTCACTTTTCTGTCTGTATTTATAGATGTCAATCAACTGAAGATAAAGGTCAAGATGAAAAGAAAACTGCACTTTATTACATCTCTCCCCTTCATCGACTATTCATTATCATTATACTGGAATTAACATATTAATTACTCTTCTGTTTACAGGTAACATGTGGAATACATAAAATATGTTGAGGTATGCTGTGGCACACAGAATAAAGTACTCTTTGTTCAGAACAAGTTTTATGAGGAGTGGCTAGGGAAGCTGGGGTTGTTCAGCCCCAAGAAAAGGAGGCTAAGAGGAGACCTACCTGAAAGGAAGTTGTAGCAAGGTGGGTGTTGGTCTCTTCTTCCACATAACAAATGATAGGACAAGAGGAAGTGGCCTCAAGTTGCACCACAGCAGATTTAGATTGGATATTAGGGAAAAATTCTTTACTGAAAGGGTTATCAAGCATTGGAACAGGCTGCACAGGGAAGTTCTTGAGTCATGATCCCTGATGATATTTAACAGACTGCAGGTGTGGTGATTAGGGGCATGGTTTAGTGGTGGGTTTGGCAGTGGTAGGGTAATAATTGGTCTTTTCCAACCTAAATGATTCTGTGATTTCTGTCAGGAAAAAAGGAAATCAGCCACAGTGCCCTCCACTCAATAAAATCGTTTCTCCTCATATCATGCAGTTGCATTTGTGAAGCAATGGTTTTTCAACCTTCTTCATCTTACACACCTCTAAATATTTTGCAAGACAACTGTGGTAACTAGTTTTGAAAATTTACTACCACTGACAACTTTTGACCATGGCCTACAGATTTCTGCATATCACAGATAAAAGACTGAAAACCTCAGGATTATCCCCCAGCAAAGGAGATCAATAAATCTGACCATCAGAAAGTAATTAGGTGAATTTTGGTCCAAGATTTCCATTGCTGTGGAAGCTGCTGCCACTTCCACAGTCCAGTCCAGGACATGGCCTTTCAGGTATCCATTCCACAGAAATGCTAAAGGCAGTGAAAAGAAACATTAAAAAGAAGGAACTGTTTTAGCCTCCTAATACAGCAATTGCTACATAAATATAATTTTGCCACCATAATTACTTGCCATAATTGAATAGAATCATATAGAATCACAGAATCATAGATTGGTTTGGGTTGGAAGGAACTTTAAAGATCACCTAGTTCCAAATCCCCTGCCATGGGCAGGGACACCTTTCACTAGACCAGGTTGCTCAAAGCCCCATCCAACCTGGCCTTGAACACTGCCAGGGATGGGGCAGCCACAACTTCTCTGGGCAATCTGTGTCCATGTCTCACCACCATCTCAGTGAAAAATTTCTTCCTAATATCTAAACTAAATCTACTCTCTTCCAGTTAAAAATCATTTCCCCTTGTTCTGTCACTACATGCCCTTTTAAAAAGCCCCTCTCCAGCTTTCTCGTAGGCCCTCTTTAGGCACTGGAAGCTGCTGTAATGTCTCCCTGGAGCTTTCTCTTCTCCAGGCTGAACAACCCCAACTCTCAGAGCCTGTCTTCTCCACAGAAACCAAGGTGAAATTTGTGAAACATCTGATGGTTGCAGTTGTTTTTATGAAGAGCAAATGACTCAACTTGAAGGACTAGATGGTCCTTCAAGCCAAATATGGCTAACAGCCAAAAAGGCTAGTAACTTACAGTAAGGTTCTTAAATTTGTAGTTTCTGATAGTGGCAAATGACATCTCAGCCCATTGGACATCCACTTTAAATGCATGTCTGTCATGTTAAAAAGCACAAAATCTGCTTGAAGTACAAACAATTCTTTCAGACTTCAGAAAATGAGAAACAAACAAGAATAATGAGCAGGACTATTTTCAACAGAAGTTAACAGACAAAAATACTGGAAAGTTTCCTGCTGTGCCCCAAAGGCCAGCACACTTAACCTTTCAGTGCTCTGGACTTTTCCCTTTAGGAAAGCCTAAGAGAAGGTAGCTGTACCTAGAAACCTCACTGTGTCCAAGAGGGAAATCACTCATGTCACATGCTGTAAGACTTCAGACACACAACAAAACCTTCTGAACAGAATTGTGAAGCAATAGCTGAGAATTTGATAAAGAAGCTACCAAACTTCCTAAACATCTCATACCTTTGAACAGGTAGTGGCAGAGCAACATCAGGATGAAGAAATTGTAAAATATAACATATGCACTTGACAACACAGTGTGTGTACATTCAGCATCGTGCCTGCGTATTTTTGACAACATAAATTATCTTTCTCCTGTTAGCTCAGAAGAACCAAAACAGGTAGAATAGAAATGGAACTTTATTCCTTCCTTTAATTCAATTTAAAAATCAATTAAATTCAAAGCAATAGATTCAGGATTCCCCTATGGAAATGTTTTAAGGCAGGGATAGCACTGTTGAATGAATTTGTAGCACAGGATTGATCAATAACTGAATGAGGTGACAATCTGTGAATGCAACAGGACAAAAGAAAAAAGGATGGAACTTAAGTCAGTGGGTACTTGGAGGAATGGAAAGACAGGTCTGCAATAAGCTGTATATAGACAGTCCCTCAACTAAGCCAGATGAGTTTCAGTGGAGCTAAAAGCATTCCCCTGTGTTAACCATTGTTATACTAATATGCAAGCAAAAGAGGATTGGATGAGGCAGCTCCAGAAAAGTGAAAGCCATCAGTAACGTCTCTGCTATGCACTGAGGCAAACAGAATGAAAGTGTGGGTAGTCATACCATCATAGGCCTGTCATCAATTTCTCCTTTAACTTTCAACTTTGTTGGCCAATTTTGGATAAGTTGATATCAGGATAGAGCTTTAAAAGTCCTTGCTAGCATCAGGAAAACAAACAAAAACCCCAAAACAAACAAACAAAAATAATTAAAAAAACCAAAAACCCAAAAACCCCAAAGCCAAACACCCTACACCCCCCCAAAAAAACAAACCAAAACCCCAACATGGGTAGTCAAGCAGATACTCCAAAGGAAAAAACAGATTGTAGCCCGAGCCCAACAAAATTATTTAACAGTAGAGAATATTTGCACAAGGTAGAAACACTAAACCTAGCTTTGTAAGTTCTTACAGTAATAAACTATTTACATGCTAAGTTAATAATAAAAAAAATCCCATTTAATATGTAAAAACATGCAGACACCTACACTACCATGTCTTAAAATGTTAATAGTCATGAAATCTTTGAAAACATGGGTTTTTTACAACTACAGATACTGTGATATTTTGCACGTTATAGGAATGAGTAGTTATGTTCAATGTATCCTAAACCCAACACATATCTAACAAGAGAAATAGTACAGATATGCTTGCAGATGGTAAACACCTTTGGATTTATGGGTACTATGTTGCATTTTTGCTCATCTACTTCATATGTCTTTACTTTACACATTAATTATCAGCTTGTTTTGAAAATGACTAAAACGTTACATGGGATGACAATAAACTTCACAGCTAATGTTTAATTGCATCATAAAACCAAACATGTAAAAAAGTTGAAGAATTTTCATAATAACTCTTAGAATTATAGTTCTGAATCTTTAATGAACACAAATCTAGTAGCTGTTTTTAGAAATACTGTAGTTCATCTGGAAAAGTAGCTTAATCTAAAGTTTAGAAATCCTGCAGATAGTACTACATCTGCATTAAAACCAAATGACAGAAAAAAAGCATCATATTTCAGAAGTATCATTGACTTGTGTTCCTGGCCAAATTCCCGTTTCAAGTTTATGAATTTTTTTTTATATGCCTTTCAATATACAAAAAAACTTAAAGGCGTAAGTGTCACTCAGATTTATAGGTGATGTACACGTCTTGTACAGTGTCTCTCTGCAGGTATAAACATCTGCAATGCAGGGGTGTTTTTCACCCTTTCTACCTTAGAACAGATATTTTATAGATTAAAATAATCTGCACAGCATAAATTCCACATCCACACACGTACACTTGACTTTATACTGGGCTTCATATTTTTGTTTCCTTAACCAGGAAGAGCAACTAAGTGAGGTGTCCTTTCTGCTCCCTAACTTTCCTCTCTGAGAGCCATGGCACACTTTGTACTACCACTGCAGCACCTCTTGTGCTAGGTTGGCATTCCCACTTTGCAGGTTCAGGAAGTCCATGACAAGCTATTGCACCATGCCAGCGTACAGAAGCAGAAACCTTCCCCTAAAGAAACCTCTACCTGTGGGTAGCACCCCATCATATAATCCACCACACAGTCATGTCCCTGTCATACTGGAGGAGTGGTCTTAATTCACATTTTTCCATAAAATATATTCTCTTTAAATGAAGTAACACCAAAAAATGCAATGGAGAGAAGAAGATGTGATACCCTTGAAATTATGAGATGTTCTATAATGATCAGATACTTAGAAGTGATGAATGTTCATGATTTCTGCTCAAGTTGCTCATATGTTGTGCAAAACTGGGTTCTCAGTGCTCTATTAGGTCTCCATTATGAATTACTGCCCTTGATGAATTAATCAGAACACTGTAAAACTAATCTAGTGCTCCCTGATTATGAAATAAGGCATGTACACTGCTGAAAGGAATTCACAGATGAACAGAGCAAAGTCAATAAAAATGTTTTAGTCAAACTGCTGTTTATGTCACCACAATCAACAAGCAAATAACCTGACTACAAACAACATGAAGAACATATCTTGAAAACATGTTCTTAAAAATAATCATGTCAAAACAATTCAATAGCCCCACACAAGGATTATGTCATAAATAACCTTAGGATTAGAAAGCCTTCACAGTTAATGATGCCAAGATCACAGACGTTGCAGAGTTTTGGTGACTTCAGCTTTACATACTAGCGCTGTTTTTCTTCTTCATTTTGATGTATGTTTCAGAATGAAGAGTATCATCCACATTTAAATAATATATTAAGGAAAAGAAAAATATCAGTTCAGCCGTAATGTAATAAGTATGCTTTGTAACTGTATTACAAGGCAGAGGTCATGACTTTGATGCCATACAAAACAGGAGTACTTTCTAATGTGATGGAAAATATCCAATGCATGTTGTATATCACTATATTACAAAAGCTAGATTCAAACACAGTATTTTTTATCTTCCATTATCATCATAAGTGCTGTAAAGTCTCTGATTAATTTGCTTGAACACTGTGAAATTAGGACATCAAATTTCTTCTAGTAAGTCTTAAATGACTGTATACTCATCAGGACAGACACCTTTTTTTTTGCAGGAAAATAGCCATATCAATAGCCCTTTCAACCCAAATCAGTCTATGATTCTGTCATTACTTCTTCATGGATTAATTATTGTATAGAGCAGTTGCATAGTATCCATGGTTCACAGGCATGCACTTGAGTACACATGGATACTATGCCATAGCTGGCTGTTGAGTGCCCATAGGGTATTCAGTGTAAAATTTATATATGTGAGAAGGAAGCAAGCATATGGATCACAAACTCTTGATTCAGTAGCATTCTGGCTGCACAAGTACACTGGTGAGTCAGGAATTTGGGATTATGTGAGGTTCAATATAAAAAGAAATTGCAAAATTAAAGGACATGAGTGGTGTCTCTCAGGGATCAGTGTTGG
>NW_009923548.1:0-6404 GCF_000696875.1 Nestor notabilis
CATGGGCTGTGGGGCACAGCTGCCTCCCCATAGGCTGCACCATGGCTGCAGGGGAATCTCTGCTGCAGAACCTTCTCCCCTCCTTCTGCACTGGCCCTGGTGTCTGCAGAGCTTTTTCTCTAACATGTTCTTGCTCCTCTTTGGCTGCACTTGTGCAGGGTGTTTTCTCTGCTTCCCAAATACATTATCCCAAAGGCACTACCACCACTGCCAACTGGCTCAGCCTTTGCCAGTGCGTTGGCTGTGTTGGACATAGGGAAAGCTTCTAGCAGGTTGTCACAGAAGCCACCCCTGTAGCCCCCCTGCTACCTTGGGTTTGCATCCTGGCCTTGTGCAAACTTGCTGTAAGGGCTGAAGTAGTTGTAGGAAGTTGTGAGGCGTGGGATGAGCTAAATGCAGGTGTGTTACGCTGTTGTGGCAGGCA
Source organism: Nestor notabilis (assembly GCF_000696875.1). NCBI lineage: Eukaryota > Metazoa > Chordata > Aves > Psittaciformes > Psittacidae > Nestor > Nestor notabilis. The sequence goes on from NW_009923548.1 coordinate 425, forward strand.
GTGCCGGCTCCGGATGCTCATAGTAAGTCAGGTGCTGAGGGTAAGGAGAGAAATGGTGGGATGGTGGAAGGTGCAGAGCAGATAAGTGTCCCTGGTGTCCTATAAAGGAAGGAGCTGAGGAGAATAAATGACACGCAAGTGTCTCAACACCACGTGTACTGTTGTAATTGCTGGGAATGCTGTGTTTCTGTGCTTAGAGTCAGCAGAGTGGAGGATCACTGCAGTGCAGGGCTGCAGCACATGGTATCTATCACCCTGGAAACGTTTCTTTGAGAAGCCTTTTGTCCCTGCCTCAATTGTGTCTTGCCCATGACATACAATTGCAAGGTCATAAGGGCTGTTTCACAGTTTTGATAGAGAAAATGAGCCTTGTAGAAATTGTTCCTCCTTCATAAAAAAGCAAAAGATGTAGTTACAATGTGCATGCAGCACATCAAGTGTCCTCCTTCTCTGTCCCTAGCTAGACAGGGGACTGTCATCCTCAAATGACGCTCAAGCTGCAGAAGCTACAGATGAGGAGAAATAGAATAGCTGGGAACCCTGGTGGGTGAGTGGCTGGGCACCTAGGGGGAAGAGTTACATCCATAAAACTCAGAGGGCAAAGGTTACTCGTTTATGACAGAATTCAGCAAGTTAATGGGTAAAATGGAACAAGACCACACAATATTCAGGATATTGAACCCAAATTATACAGCTGATACAAAGCAAGGAATAGGGGACTTCACTGCAGCACCCAACTATTAAATCTGTTCTGAGGGAAAGGAGCCACAGGAGGTTTGTTGCTGGATTTACAACATGGAAATTAGTGGGATTCTGCTCAGGCTGCTATTGACAAAAGTCTTTCATGTAGGTAAAATAAGGCCATGCTTTGTAGTATTCCTCTGCAGTGGTGGGCTCCCTGCTTCTCTTTACTTGTTCCTGTTTGCACTAGTTACAATCAGTAGTGGCATACATTTGGCAGCAGTGCTGGGCAGGTGGCCATGGCACTTAGAACTCTGGCTTAGGAAGCAGTGACTGCCATCCTAGTGCTGCTCTGCCAACTCAGCTGTAGCAGCTGACCCTGTGAAATCCTTGCTTCCCCAGCATCTGATTTCTGGATGTAAACTGTATTAGCGAGCCAAACTTCATATCTTACAGTATTTGACAATGGCTTTCCAATAACGTTCAGCACATGTCCATATTCTTCTCTAATTGAGCAAAATCAGGCATTGGGGGAAAAAGTAGCTGTATCATGATGTACAGATGAGGTTATCAGCTTGTCTAGTACTGTTTTCATCATGTCCTTCATTAACTTTCTTCTTGCCATGTGGTTTTGTTAAAGGGCAGAAGGGAACATCGTAGTTTATTAAATCCAGTGAAGGCCAAGTTTGAATAAATTGTAGCTAATTAGAAGTTCAACTGGAAACTTGATGTGATGCAAACCAAAATTGTACAATTCCCCTTCCCCTGTTGTTTGAGTGGAGTGTTTTGCCTGTTAAATGTCCTAGCCTGGTTTTCCTGAAGAACAACCTCTCCCTTTTTCTGTTGTATTGATGTTATGAAGTAGCCACCATGAATTTTCAGAGTGGTGATTCAAAACAAAGACTAAGTTGTAGGGATTATTTCAGATGACTGAGGCAGTCCTCATCTACCTTCCCCTCCTTACCTGGATAAACACTATTAAATGTCAAAGGGAAGATGTCATGAAAGAACTGATTTGGCCACAGATTAAGGGAGTCTCATTTTACAGTGGACTGTGACCTGTGTCACTTGGATCTTCTCAGCATTGCCAAATGTAAGTATTCAAATATCAGAGGTCTGATCACAAAAAATATGTTAATGCCTCAAAAATAATTTTAGAGCTTTGTTTCGTTTCCATTTTCTATCATAATTCTGATTTCTTGGTCTTTGGCTGCAGTCCAGTTGTGTTTCAGGTAGTTGTCAACAAATCTGAAGGCTGGATACAGTCTCTAGTTTCAATGGAAAGCTGAAATTTTTATGCAACTCCAGCATCTGGGACTTTTAAAAGAAATCTGGTTTTTCCAAGCCACAATTTTGGATTCCGATAGCTCCAGGTAGAAGTTGAGCATTAGTGTTTCTTTTTGCCTCCATCTTGGAGTTGATTTCTAGCTCAGAAAGGAAAACAAAAAGTTGAAAGTGGGAGTAATCAAATCGGGAACACTCAAGTGGACTTGCAGAGGCTGTAGGAGAAATGTATTCTCTATGTGCCAGTGTTAAGTTCTCTCTTTCCCAGATACGTCATCTTTCAGTTGATTCCTGGTGCTATTTGAGGAGCAGTTGGGTTTCTGTGTTTGGGCGGTTCTGTTGTGACAAATACAACCTGCAAATTTTGCTTTGCCAAAAATATTTTGTGAGGTTTAGATTGGTCATTTCATGAGACTAGAAAAAATACTTAATGGAAGTGGGCTCTGACCATCACCTTTATCTCTCTGAAAGGCTGAGAGCCTCTGAGCTGTTCCCTTCCTGCAGTTTGCAGATGTTGCTTACATGAACTTTCTGGTTTTCTCTGCTCCTGCAGAGAAGTTCTGCTTTCAGTAGACTCTGTAGGAGGTGAATGATTTGTCTTGTGTTTGCTATCAAGGCTGGAGTGGAGCCACAAGTGGAAATCAGGTTCTCATTCTGGTTTAATGCTGCATCCTGTTACCTGGCTTTGAATTTTGCAGTTTAAGCAGTACATGCACAGTACAACACAAACGCTTTTGCTGATCATCTCTGCTGTTGGTTCAGATGAGACCTTGTTACAGAATCACAGACCAGTTTGGGTTGGAAGGGACCTTCAAAGCTCATCTATTCCAAACCTGTGTAATGAGCAGGGACATCTACACCTAGATCAGGTTGCCCAGAACCACATCCAGCCTGGCCTGGAATGTCTCCAGAGATGGGGCATCCACCACCTCTCTGGGCAGCCTGTGCCAGAGTTTCACCACCCTCAGTGTAAAAAATTTCTTCCTTATATACCTAGCCTGAATCTCCCTCTTTTAGTTTAAAACCATCACCCCTTGTCTTATCGCAACAGGCCCTGCTGAAAAGTCTTTCTTAAATTGTGTCATCTGCAAACTTGCTGAGGGTGCACTTGATCCTGCTGCCTATGTCATTGATGAAGATACTAAACAGGTCTGGGGATACCAGTTGCTACTGATCTCCATCTGGACATCGAGCCATTGAGCACTACCCCCTGGATGGGACCATCCAACCAATTTTTCATCCGCTGAACAGTCCACCCATCAAGTCCATATCTCTCCAATTTAGAGAGAAGGATGTTGTGGGGAACTGTGTCAAAGGCCCTACAGAAGGCAACATAGACAACACCCATAGCTCCTTCCTTTGTCACTTATGTAGTCACTCCACTGTACAAGGCCATGAGGTTGGTCAGGCAAGACTTGCCCTTGGTGAAGCTGTGCCAGCTGTCTTGGATCACCTCCCTGTCTCCATGTGCCTTAGTATAGCTTCTAGGATGATCTTCCCAGGCACAGAGGTAAGGCTAACAGGTCAGTAGTTCCCAGGTTCCTCCTTTCTACCCTTTGAAAAATGGGTGCAGTGTTTCCCTTATTCCAGTCACAGGGACCTCACCTGACTGCCAGGACTTTCCAAATGTCACAGAGAGACCCCTTCAGGACTCTGGGATGGATCTCATCAGGTCCATCCATAGACTTATATATGTTCAGGTTCCTCAGGTGGTCACAAACATGATCTTCTCTTACAGTGGGAGGGACTTTGCTTACACCAGCCCCCATTTACAGTCCGAGAATATAAGGAACTGTAATAGAAAAGTGGTAAAAAATAGGCTCATGCAGAACACTGGGAGCTCTCACTGTCACACGTAAGATGGAGACTACCCTGCACTCATCCCTGGGCTTTGGCTGAGTAGCTGATTTTAAGAAAATGCATGATACAGTTATGGCACAAGCCATGGTCATTCTGAGCAAAATACTCTATAGGGTGAGTATAAAACCCTCCAGATCCTCATACATGCATAACAAAACTCACCTTCTGAGCTTGTGCTTTCTATATCTTGTGTTGATTCTGCTGTTTTGTCAAAGTAGTCTGTGTACAGAGCAGCAAACGTGGCCATATGTGGTATCTTCGGGTTCTAATAAGGTTCTAATAAGATTCTCCTTGAGATGAAGTACTTTAAGCAGCAATGAATGGTGGGAAGTGAATGCACTTGGGGTTTTAACAAAATGATCTCGGGCCACTTCCCTATGTGTGAATTCATGACATCCTAGCATCCAAATCTGGTGCCAGATGGCTTATGCTTGGGATCAAGTCCTACATGAATCAAGAAAAGCTGCTGAGTTTAACTGAAAGCCAACTCTGGTCTGTTTTGCTTGATCTTGTGCTCAGTAGAGAGCTTGTCATATAAAGGCCACATCTGTGAAAGAATGGCTTCTTAGAGAGTAGGGAAACCTCTCTTGTGTGAACTGTGTGGTTCCCAGTGCTTCAAACCCTCTGCACTTAGTGAGACGAAGAATAGGCACAGTTTTAGGTTTCTCTACTTCCTGCTGGTGTCCAGAGGAGTTCTCCGTGCTGCAGAACAGAAGTTGCCTAATGCCTAGGAATGAGAAGTTAGGGAGCCCTTGGTGGAGCGGTGAGGGAGCCCTTGCATGCCTGGTACCACATACTGAGCCTTTTGAACAGAAAAGGAGGCTTCCAGGGCTGGTCTACAAGCTGGTGTTGCAAATGACAAATCAAAATGGCAATGTACTGCCATACAAATGAGAATGATAGTGAGGGCTGCTTTTTAGTATGCAAATAATCAAGGTTTTGTGATCGCTGTCATTTTCTCCTCTAGAAAGAGAGCTCCAGAACAAAAACCCAATTAGAGCTGTCGAAGTGAAGAGAAGCAATGATAACTTGGGAAGTCTTCCAGGAACAGCAATGTGTGTATGGACTACAGCATGTGTAACTGTAGTGTGACGTTTCTATCTTACATTTCCATTTACTTTCTATGCCAAGATCATAAAACTCGTAGCTGGTGCAGAAATTCTTACCATAGACAGTGAAATGGGTCGTTTTGATCTTTAATTTCATGGGAGAGGTATGAGGTATCGGAAGGCTTGTACTCCTGGGGGAGTGGCTGCTGTTTTCCTCTTTGCAGCACTCAAATTCTGCAGGGCAATGTTGAAACAAATTGTACTTACTTGAACTCAATTTAACTTTAAAGTTGTGTGGGTATAGCCTAGGTCAAGCTGGACGCACAAGTGTCTGACTCTGTCCACACAACAAGTAGGTAGATACCTAGTTTGTGCTACTGTGCCTTAAATGACAAGGTTGAGTGATGGGAATGAGAGTTATTTCCACTGTTTTCAGTGATGTCAGGCTCTGCCTAGAACTGTGGTCTCCAAAGTAGACAGGCAAGTATGAATTTAAATAAAAGATCAAGATCAGAATCTCTTTTCTGAACTACAGTGATACCCAGAGGAGTCAGTTCGCATTAAAAGGCGAAGTTACTTTTGCTTGAGGTTGGGGGCTCAGCTCTGGCTTTCTTTTGGGACACTGTAGATAGGGAATTACTTTGGGGAGAGCTGCAGGGTGGTGGGAGGGTTTCTTTCAGTCACCTAAATTGACCTTCTTAGACCATCCACCCGCTTCCTGTGGTGAGGGAAGGAAGACTTCCCAGTACCAGAGCAAACAGGCCTAAGTTTGGTGCAGGGATGAGTTTTGAACGGAGCTGCATTCAGGGATCCTGCCCGGTTTGCTCACTGGGATGTGTTGTAAACTCTGCAGCCATTCGGTACAGCAAATGAGCAGGATGGTGGGAAGCAGCTGCTGTGCATTTATTTCCTGCTTAAATGGCTTGTTGAGCTGATAATTAATAAGCAACAGGACATGAGGTTTATCATAACTTTACTGGATAGATGGTAAATTGCTTCTCACTGGTGGTAGTCAGAAGGCACAGTAAACCTGTTATCTGTCAAGACTTTTTCACATCTGTGGCTTTAAACTGGCAAGAGGGGAGGTTGAGATGAGCTCTGAGGCA
>NW_009923549.1:0-577 GCF_000696875.1 Nestor notabilis
CCTCCCTAACCCAAAGGATGAATGGTTAGAAAACAACACGACTCTGTTGCAGTAGTGGGTGTTGGGGGATCACTGTGCCTGTCACACACCCAGAAAAGACAGTACACAGCTTATGTGCCGTCAGTATATACATACCTATAGTAATTCCATGAAATGCCCACCCAATTCCTGTTCCTCATGCTCATGGGAATTTGGGCAGATAAGGCCATGGCACAGGCACTGTGAATTTGAGGAGTGGCCCCTGGGGGTCATGGAATCCTTGTAGCCTTGTCCAAGGCTAAGTCTCCATATGCAGTGAATTACTAATTTGATTTGGCATTAATTATACAGTGAAATACTAATTTAATTCAGTATCAGTTCCTCACCAGGCTTCAATGTGGCAGGTCACGCCATGCCGCAGCATGCTACAGGATGCCATGCCATGCAGTGCAATATACCACACCAGACCATGCCATAGTGCCACTCCACGCCACACCGTGCTCTGCTAGGCCATACCACACCATGTCCCGTGGGCATGCAGCCCCATCACGTCATGCAGCAGTGGGACACCCACCCAGCCACCCCCCGGCTGCAGGAG
>NW_009923549.1:597-3062 GCF_000696875.1 Nestor notabilis
CCCCAGGCTGTGGGGTGACCCCCCCACCCCGGGCATTGAGCCCAGGCCTGGAGAGCCTGGAAAGCAGCTGAAACTGTGGGATCTCTCCATCCATCCCCTGCCCCCCACATGATTTCACCCCTGTGAGACACTATACTGGGAAACCTTTTATTTCCACCTCCATCACCAACAAATTCCAGACAACAAACCCACAATATTTCCAATTAAATATACAATAAGTTAAAAGCAAGAGGTGTGACACAATAAATAAGAACAAAAGCACTGGACAGACATAATAAATAAGTACAAATGGGGGTAGGTCGGGCCGACAGGGCCCAGAGCTACTATTTCACCTGAAATAGATGGGGAGCATGGGGGTCCCACTGGGGTTTGTACTCGGTACATACAGCCTGAGAACCAGCCACTGCTGGTTGGGTTGGGTTGGGTTGGGAGCGGGGGCTCCTCAGTGCCTGGTCAGCTCATAGGTGGCGATGTTGACCTGGTCGGGCTGGTTGGTGATGCTGACCGGCTGGCGGGGCTGCAGGGAGGTGCAGATGAACCAGCCGGGGAAGGCGGCCGACTCAAAGCGCGTGGTGCCTTCGGCTGGGCTGTCCAGGCGGTAGAAGATGAAGCGGGTCAGCTCCACGCTCCTGATGTCCCTCCTGACGTCAGCTTCCTACAATCGAGGGGGTGAAATGGGATTCAGGGTGGGGTGGAGCCCTCAGACCCATCCCAGTCGGTGCCAGCGGGACCACCCTGCTCACCTCGAGCTGCAGCACGGGCTCAGCACCGCTCAGCACACACGACATGAAGAGTTGGTAGCCCTTGATGCCCAATGCCACCGGCACCCGCCCGGCCTCTGGGCCACCCTGCGACGGCTGAGGACGGTACAGAGCAATGTTGAGCTTCACTGCAGAAAGAAGGAATGAGTTAACGGCTGATCCTGGAGCTGTGGGATGGCACCTGTGTGGTCCTGAAGACACTGGGTCTGGTCGGGGATGGGGGCGTTGGGTCAGGACCGCGTCCTCTCACCCTTCCGCCCGGCAGAGGGTCCCTGCAGGTGCAGGGCCACCAGCTGAGTGGGTGACTCCAGCACGAAGCACTTCTGGTCAGTATCATGGATGTCGAAGGACTGGGAGCGGGTGTAGCGGTAGACAGGTGCTCCGGCGTAGCTGCCATGAACCCACTGGAAGGAGACAGGCTCTGTGGGGAGGGAGACAGTCAGGGGGATGCTCATGATCCCCACTGCAAGAGCACCCCTCGCTGGGCTGCAACCCTGACATCACCCCCTTCATACCGAAAATATCATCCAGGAAGTCCCCAAGGTCACTGTCAGCAAAGTCCTTGTGTGCCAGCTTGGTCACAGCTGCTACGAGGACAGCGGCCTGCCGAAAGGTCCTGGCAGGGTGTCCCTTGGTCACCGTCACCTGGATGCCCACCCCAGGCGATGCCACCTCCAAGTCCAATTGGGGTTTCTGTGGAGGAAAGGCGATGTGGGGTGAGAGCTCAGCTTCCTCACACAGGAGTCTCACCGCTGCCACCACACCAGTGTTACCTTCTGCAGGCAGAGGCAGTCAGGACCATAAAACGTCTCGTCATTCAGGCTAAAAGGCAAAGGGAGATGGTGAAGGCAGGGCCACCACAGCTATATCACATTCCCCATGTCCTCTCCGGCACAGCCATGCTTACCTGCTGCTCTCCAGTGTGTCCAAATCAGGGACGAAAGCCATCTCCACTGCTGACTGCAAAACGTGGGGAGAGACCTGCTGGTACCTGTCGAGTGCTGCGGCACCCAGCTGCCTGCTCCTGCCTGCTCCTGCCTGTGCCGCCTGTGGCGTTGCTTGGGTGTTCTCTGAGCCCGCTGGTGGCACGGTGGGTTTTCAAGAGCCTCTGAAGGAAGTGCTGTCAGAGCGGGTTTTCCACCTTTCGCAATGCCTGGGTTTGCCCAGTTCCTCCAGAGAGACTGAGAGGGCTGGGGAGCTGCCCCCGAACAGGCATGTGGAAGGATGGGGGGGATGCTTTGGGGGTTGGGGTGCAGAGCAGAGAGTAGGGGTGATGCTCCAGGGCTGGTATGTGGGGCAGAGAACAGTTTGGGGTCAATGTGTGGGGCCAGTGCTCGTGTGCCAGCCCTCAGTGGCTGGGCTGACCCAGCAGGGATTGCCCCAGTCCCGTCCCCGTCCCACTGCGATGACGCCCACCCTCGTCAGGGCTGGAGCTGCGCTGCCCCGGAAGGGCCAGTGGCGCAAGTGCTGCAGCTCCACCATTTCCCCACGGCTTCCTCTTATGCTGCCCAGCCCCACAGCACCGCAGCCACAGGGCTCTCTCCATCACCCCTCCTGTCCCCACCACCCCAACATCAGCACCCCGCTGGCCCCTTGCGCCCACCTGCACTACCTTGAGGCCATGGCCTTCAAGGCCACGGTGATTTTGGGGACTCTCCTCGCCACCGCCTGGCAGCGCACCGTCCAGGCAGCGTGCTGCAGATT
>NW_009923549.1:3423-3633 GCF_000696875.1 Nestor notabilis
CCCAGGCTGGGTTGGGGGTTCCCAGCCTGTGCTGAGCTCCCCAGGCCGTACCGAGGCTCCCTGGAGGCGCGCAGGTCATACTGAGGGGCTCAGGTCTGCGCTGGGCTCCCCAGGTCACACCAGGGGTCCCAGGTTGTGCCGGGCTCCACCGGCCGCACCGGGGCCCACAGGCCGCACTGGGCTCCCCGGGTAACTATGGCAACCGCGCCC
>NW_009923550.1:0-8918 GCF_000696875.1 Nestor notabilis
GGGAGAGGAAAGGAAGGGGAAAAGGAAGGGAAGGGAGAAAAGAGGAAAGGGAAGAGGGAAAAGAAAGAGGAAAGGAGACAGGAAAGGGAAAGGAAAGGAAAGGAAAAGAATAAAAGAGAATAAAAGAAGGAAAAGAAAAAGTAAAAGGAGAAAAGAGGAAAGAGGAGAGGGAAAAGAAAAAAAGAACCTAAAAAAGCCATGCGACTCTTCTTTACGATTTTCAACAAGAATTTCAGGCAGTATTTTCACCGTGCAACAGGACTTTAAGCCTAAAAAGGGCTCGTGGTATTTTTTATTTATTTAATTATTTATTTATGGTAGTTTGCTTGCCTGAGCTTCTGCTGGGGTAATACCACAGGCGTCAAACTGCAGGTTTGCTTGTATTTGTGTGTGCCCACAGCAGGGTCCTGAACTGCAAGCACCACCACCACCTTGAAGTATACCGTATGCACAAGAAATACGTGTCTCCCGTTAAAATAGTGTCAGTAAAGCATAAACTTCATAAAATCGTACTTGGGTGAAAAACACTTTGCTTCTTCCAGGACTCTCTCACAGGGGTATTTCTTCACCAGGCAAGATCTGTCAACAGAGCATGGCAGAAGTTCAGGGGACAGCTGACACAACCCATCCCTGCTTCTCTCTTTGACGTTCCAAGGGTTACACGCGTTGAAGTTGACACACACTGTGCATTACAGTTTGGATTTCTCTCCTGTGTTTCCACAATCTCTGTCCAGTAGGATAACACTTTGCAGCACTGTAAGAAACAAGCAGTTCTTAAGCAGTACCAAAAGAATGAAAAGTCCTGGAGAACTTTTCCAGCTGGTAACAGCCACTCTGTCCTGGGGTTTTCTAGTCTGCCAGTGGAAATGTCGTCATGGGGAAAAACATTTCCAGAATGTTTACAGTACCTGAAGACGTTAAACCAAAGTAAATGTGTAGTTGTACAAGTTGATCCCTTCTCATGGTAGCAAAGGCACCACATTAGTTCCTCCAGACTATGCTACAGGACTTGAAGCTGGATGGGGAACACTGGCTGTGTCTCATGTGTTTGACAGTGTGAGGGTCTTCCTGTTAAGGCACTGTGGGAATATTAGTGTGAGACTGGCAGAAGTTTTTCCTGCTAATAAGTCACAACACTTTTAAAATTAGAATACGCTGATGAACTACAAAAAGGTCATTTAAAGTTTAACTACATACCACAGAAAACCACATTTCAAATATTTCGCCTTCCTTTTCCAGTTATAAAGGGAAGAAATACTTAACAGATAAGTCACATCTGAAAGAAGTCAACATCATTGCATCATGCAGTTATTTATAAATCAAAATATTTATCTCACATTCTCCTCTGTATTAGTAAAAACCCCAAAACACTAAGCAATTTTTTTATTTTTCTAATTTTTCCTCTACACATTTCAATTTTCAGAACATTATTGCTCGTATTTTAAAAGTAACTATGCTCAGTGGGGCTTTTTTTAATTTTATTTTTGTAAACAACTTGTCCTTTTCACTCCGTTAAGCAGTCTTTTATTGAAAGACTGGAGTGGACTGGGTTGGTTTCTTCAGCTATGCTTTATTTATATCCCCTGTGTTACTAGAAGGTGAAAACACTGTGAACTGTGCCCACTTAAACCACAGTAATTTTATGCCTCTCTTCCTATAAGCGCCACTGTTTCTTCTTCCCCTGGTATTACAGCAGTTATTAATGTTTTGCAGTAATAGTCTGCATTTCACTCCTGGACCTTTTTACAGTGAGCATAAACCAAACTGGCAATGGAGCCCAGCTTTTCAGGCTGCCAGTAGCACACTCCGACAGACTTCCCATTGGGTGCTACACTCCAAAGTTAATGATTATCATGACAGAAAAAGCACGTGTCCAAACCCAGCTGTTTGCACGAGGTGAAGAGCAGTTCCCCATTAGGGTATCTTGGCTCATGACCATCTTGGCGTACTCGAATGACAAGTTACATCTCTGTTGTCCCTATTAAAGAAGCACCTCAGCTGACATTGAAGACAACTTCACAGCTCAGGCTCTGTTTAACACAAATTATCTCTCCTCTTCCAATTCTGTTCGAAAGAAGTGCCAAGTATTAGTACAAAGCCTTAAAACATGCATTTCACAAGTCAAAGAAGCAAGCTGTTCAGTACTGTGAAGGGACACGATTTTACTAAGTGTTATCTGGCTCCAGGCACTCATTTGCTAAGTCAGGACACAACGGAACACCACTGAAGTGATCACTGGACAAAAATCATTTTGAAAAGAGTCTTTTGCATTTCTGCTATGATTTTCCACTCAATTATCTCATTCGTTTAAATGTTTTCTCACACAACCTCTCAGATACCCCAGTTCCTAACTCAAAATAATACCTGTAACTGTGAACGCTACTAGTTTGTTTGCCATAAACCCAGTTCTGGGTTCCTGGTTTCTCATACAACTGTGGATGACTTTACTAAGTGAAATCAGGAAGTAGAAGCGATGACAGTTACTAAACATGAGGTACAGTGAAGTTACTGTTTTCTTCCAGATGAAAGAAATGCTCTTGAGTTTGGGTCCCGGCGGGTTAGAGATGTGCAGCATACGTCTAGTTTGAGAATTCTGCCCACTTGATCTTTCTATGGGTCAAGATCCAAAGTAGTGGGGGTTGTAACATTTGGGTGGGTTTAAAAATAAACCTTAAAATATCTTCCATAGGAACATTCCAGAGATCCGTAAGTTTTTCTAGGCCCACAACATGGAATCCTCTTGGACCCCAGCTATAAACCAAGATTGCACCAGGTTTCCTGGCAGCTGAGAGATGGCCAGGCACGTTTCCTGGGGATGTTCAGAAGGGGCACAAACAAGACCCACACCAGCTCGAGACATCTGTGTGCACTTGGAAATGTTGTCAGCATGGTTCAAAGGGGCCACACATCCCCCTGACCTTCAGCTGATGCCTGGTTAGCGACTGAATCCAGCTGAGCAGTGTCATGTGCAATACCTTTTAATCTAGATACATATTAAACAACAATATATATATGCATGCAAGCATATATCACCATTTGTGTATCTACATACACATAAGTACATAGGCATATAGTGTGCCTATGCTATTAAGCATATCAGATGCATATTAAACAGTATCAGGGATGAACTGGAGATGGCAGTCTAAACTGGAATCAGCGATGGTAAGAAACTGTGTGCCAAAGCGAGTGAAAGCACTGGAGTAGAGTTCACAGGATCACACACCCAGAACTTCTCAGACATACCTGAATAAAATGGCTTAAACACTTAAAAAAACTTGCTTTCAGGTAAAACAGATGGTCCTTAGTCCCAGTCTGGAGAACTGAAAATACACCAAGAAAGACTGAAATAAAAAATTACGCTTAATTTACAACTTAATCGGTGTGTTCATTGAAACAAAGATATTTCTAAAGCATGCAACTACAGACTTCTGAACAGTGTGCTCAGGCTGAAGTTTCTGTTCCCCATCTTAAGTGAGATATTACAGTATTACATGAATATTCTTCAGCTTAAAGGAGGACAGTAAGATTTAAAAATATGCCACCATTACTAACGAAGAAAAGTCAAATAACCATTCATATGCCTCGAGCACCACTTGTGAAAAAGCTTAAAAACCACAGTCTTCCTTATTGCCTCCAGAGCAGCATGAAGGTGGGGACGTGGGGATGAAACTCTGCCTGGTTTATCAGTTCAGAAAGCAGGGGAGCTGGGTTTGGGGGAGCTGAACGTTCAGATCTCCAGAGACTGCTTAAACTGAAGGAGGATGGAGGAAACGATGAGATGGCAAACTACCCTAAACCCATGGGGCTGTCCATGGCCATGGGGACTCTGCCAGAAGAGATGGTGATGTAGAATGTGTCTGGGCAGTTGTAGGGGAAGGAGGAAACACCAACCAATAAGCTGCCTTAATTGCAAGACAAAAACTGAGCACAGCTGGCTCAGTTAGGAATTGGATGTCAGTGCAAAGACAGGGCAAAGAAAGGTGCTCCCAGATAGTTGGTGCAACTCAGAGCAGTGTTTCAGTATTTTAAGGTAGTGTTCAAAATAAATCCTAACCAGAAAAAAACCCCAACCAACAACTCCAAAACAGAAAACCACCCCAGACCTGTTTTCCTCTTTTGTCTAACAAATGACTTTTTATTTTCCCCCCTAAAAATGAGATGAGAATTCCACCCTCACCTGATGCACACTTAGGCATTAGGGTGGGGCAGCGTGCCCCATCCCAAACACATCTATTTGCTAAAGCATATCGGAATTCTATATTTTTTTTAAATCCATGGAAATATCCCCCAGTAGCACTTACATATGTTTACACAGTAGATGGACACACACATTCATTGAGGCATTTTGTGAAGATCCTTTATAAGAATCACGTGGTGGCCCAAGATAGGTCAGTATTTGTACAAGCTGGTACGTGCTTCAGGTTCATAGAGGAATTGTGCAAACTGCGAGCTCGGCCCCTGGTCAAAAAAGAGCTCTCGGCAAGTCAGAGTCTGGCATCTGCATCCACACATGTTCTGTACGTCACAGGAGGCAAACAAGGCTGAGGGAGAAATGGGGAGGCAGATGGTGAGAAGCCCGGGGGAACCAGCACTGGCTTCTCTCCCCGCCATTTAGGTCAAGGAAAAGGTCAAGAGCTCAGCTCCCCACATCCATGCCTTGGGTTGCAGCCAGACAGCAAATCTGGGTTGGTTTTGGTTTTGTTTTGATTTGTTTGGGTATTTTTAAGGAGATGCATGGAATTTCATCACTGTTCAGTATCTTGTCCTTTTTTCTTTTTGTAAGAAAAAAAGATGTGGAGAGTGGACTTTAATTTGCTGAACACTGATACTGTATTTAATAAACCTTTTAGAGAGAGAAAAAGGTCTCAACTCCTCTCCTCTGAAATCTGCAATTAGCAGAGCAGAGTTTATTTCCCCCATCATCTGCCAAACCAGCATCTTTACCAGCTACGTATCAGTAGAAGCACAGAAATCCACTGGCAGTTACATTTTACTTCATCTCCGGAAATTCGGATGAAGGAAATGGAGCAGTCACAGTGCTGGGTCACGTACATATAATTATTGCTGCTTGAGGCTGGCAGCTGTTAATGATAAGAACAGCTCTGACTGGAGGCAGAAGGGGACTGAGCAAGAACACATCCCCTGCCATGGAAGCAGATAGCACCCAAATGGCACGCCATTTCCTTATGTCACAGCTACGTCTGGATCCTGAGCCAAATCTTGTTAAGCCTTTGCAAAATCAAGCACTAAAGTATCTTTTTGCCTTGCCTGATGCAGTTCTTTCCTCCTTGCCTTGCCTCTTCACATCCATCCAGTACATCGTTGCTGAGAAAACCTCTCTCTGTAGACCATGGAGGCCCTATCTTCTTTCCGTCTCCACAGAGAAGTTCTCCATGAGCTCCTGCCTTTAAATTGGGTCTACAGAACAATTGTCTGTATTGCACTCTAGTTTCATCCTCTCCTGCTTTCTTACCTCCTTTGCTGTTCAGTCTGTTTTGTGTGATCTGTATTCTTGCTGGTTCACAGTGTTCTCTGTTCTGCACCCAGCAGTCATTCTTCACATCGATTCCTTCCTCACAGCATCCTTTCACTCATTCCATCCTGCCTCCCCTTTTAGTGCTGATGCAATCACTATCCCAAATCACATTTACCTCACTATCATGTAGGTTATAATATTGTGGGAAAAGGAGGAATGTATTTTGCTGATGTGTAGTGAGAAAATGTACCAAATAATCTCTGTCTAAACAGAAAGCCTGGTTGATAACCCTCATGTAGTTTAAGGAGAAAGAGAGTTCTGGAAATGAAAAACCATAATGGCAATTTCTAGAGTAGATGTGACCTGGCTGAAAAAGTGACATTTCAGAGTCAGCCTGGCATAAGACTTAAACTAATCCACTCTCTAAGTGCTCATGGAACAGCAGAGTAATCCCACAGGCAGCATTTCTCACTTCTGAGGTGGCTGGGAAATGCAGCCCTTGTCTATAAAACATTTCTTGCTTTATCAGAAGGATCTAACAGCATGCCTCAGGCCCTGCATGGGCAAGCAGTGGGTCCAGGAAAGAAAGAATGAAGTTTCCCACTGGTATAGACACCTGGGTTGCCCAGCATCCTAAACAAAGCTCGGTGTTAATTGTTGGTGCCAACTTCATACCTTGTGTTGAAGTGGGATGCTCACATTTGTTACGTGAACCACGTTGCAAGTAGAAATTTCATTCATTTCACAGTAGGCCTTCTTTCTCCTTTTAATATTAATCTTAATAGTTTATACCTCTTTTCTTCTACATTATTCAAATAGATTGTGTGCTCTTTAGCTAAACCCAGACCTAGGTGAATTCTATATTAAAGATATGCTTTTATATAACATTTTTCATTACAGCCTCCATCTGATTGTGAAGAACACAAGCAGAGAAAGGCGATGAAGTCCCACCTGCTCTGAGAAGATTCTCTTCCTTCTCACACTGGTAAGCTTCAAGTAAAATGACTTCCCCTATCATAAGTTACTGCTATCTTATATCCCACTCATCATCTCTTATCATACAGCACTGAGTCTACTGCACAGCTGTAAATTGAACAGCTTTAGCTGAGACTGTTGGACACATAGGGGTGAGGTGGGTGCTCGCAGCCCCTGGAAACACAGCACTGTTCTCACATACCTCACTGGCTTGTTGAGGGCAAGGTGTGTTTGTACTGAAGCATCAGTTGATACCTGCAGCCCCATTATTCACTGCATATCCCTAGCCCCATTTACTGCTTATTATTGAAGTCCTTGGTTGTGGGATTGCCGAGGTTGCAACTTCTACCACTCTGTTTCTCAACCTTGTCATCATCTGTTTTGACACCAGGATCTGGGCTAGCTCACTGCATAATCAGCTACAATTTGGGTAGCAACATCACTATTTCTGGAATGATCCTATCAGGAGGGTGAGGTATCAGGTAGGTGGATTTCATTCTTTGGGAAATAACATACGGGCACTCTCTACCTTCTTCATTTACATTCAGATAGAGTAACTCTGGTCACACATCTGCAAGGCACACAGTATCCAGCTGAAAGAGCTAAGGAGAGGTAGACAAGTTCTTAAATATAAGATGATGGCTCACTATGTTTAGTGATGAAGTGGGACAGGACACATACTCATTATAATAGATTCTTTCGCACTCAGAGAATCAAGTTTTGTAGCAGCCTTTGCCTTGCAGCAAAGCCCTGGAACAGGAGCAGCACTTTAACTCTTCATGAGCGTATGGCATTTACTATCTTAGCAGAATCTCTCAGGTCTAGTCTTCCACAGTTGAGCTGGCTCCTGGCATCTGTGACAGCTGAGGGACTCTGTGCTCAGTACATACCTACAGGAACTTTAAACAGGCTCTTGAATGACACTGGCTTTTCTGATACCCTGTAAGTAGTCCTGGCTAGCTTGCTGGAGTATACCACCTATCCCTACCACCTATACACATGGAACTGCTGGGACATACACAAGACACTTGCATGGATATGCTACACCAGTCACCATCCAGTCTGCACCAGTGCATGGCAGGGGAGGTGAGAGTGCCTCAGAGCTTCTGAAAACAGGACAACTCTTCCTGCAGCCCTAGCTTAGGCTGCCTTGTCAGCTCTGACTGATCATCGATCCCTTTTCCTCCACATAAAAAAAAGGTAGGAAAAAAGCATATTACGTGCTTCTTAGCACAAGAAAGGATGGTATGTTCCACCTCCTCAGTTTTGACTGACATCAATCCCTACAAGGTGCTGCTAAACAAACTGCCAGCTGTTGGCACAAACATCCCAAATAACAAGGATCCAGTTCATTATTTGGACAAGTTCACAGCAGCCCTTTACCTTTTATGCCAGGATGCTCTTAGCTCAGAATGCATTTGCTGGCTGGTCCTTATCATTAGGATAGAGAACAGTCTCATTTTTGCACACTCTCAGTGCCTGCTTTGTCAATGGAGGAGGATAACATCTGGTGTACATACCTAGCAGTGGTTCATTGGTTGTTTCTTTTCCCCCTCCTTACTATAGTATAGGCTTTAAAATTGTATCAGAAACCTTCTAACTGCTGTTGAAGACAATGCTAGAGAAATATTATAGCACTCAAGGCCAGATTCTACCAAAAGGAAATCAAAGTACTATGTTAATATCAGGATAGTCTGCAATATCATGGACGACCAAAATGAGCACTATGCAGACAAAACCAAGCTTCTCAAAATGATCAGAAACCAAAAAGCAGGATGTAGAGAGATGACTTAAAAGTATCGGATTTCATATGGAAATGAGAGTTGCTGGATTCAGTCTTGACCATAAAAGCTACACAGTCCGAAGAAGCTCTTCAAATACGTAAAACATGTTGCAAAGAAAATGGGAGCAAACTGTTCTGTATGCCCACTGCTACATAAAAAGAGGTTAAGGTCCAGCAAGGAAGACTTAAAGTTTCCTAATATCTACCTTAACACTAATAATACCAAAGCCCTACAAGGGCTTGGAGAGGAAGGATAATCTTTATCACTAACAATTGCTTTCACAGCAGCCATTCAAGCATTTCAAGATTTCCATCATGGTTATTGTTCAGAAATCTTCCAATTGAGTATCTGAACTTTAACCACAACTGCTTTTGGCCAGTCATGATTTTGCTACCTCATGTTCCTATTTTTACAACAAACTGAAAGGCTTGCACAGCTGAACAGTTCTGCAGCCTCTGAAAGCTGGTTTAACAATGCAGCGTCATGTCAGAGAAGGAAGCAGATTTTTCTTCCTACTTAGTTTAAACTGCTAATGCCTCTCGAAAGCTCAGATTTCTACTCCAGTTGCTCATGCAGCTAATAAGCATCACAGCAAAGTTGCAAATGTATTAAAACCACCTGTTTATCTTTTGAATATTTATTTATTTTGTAATTAACTCACTCTTTTTCCAAGCCTCTTTCCC
>NW_009923550.1:8949-19425 GCF_000696875.1 Nestor notabilis
ATGTGGAAGTTGTTTCTACACAATGCCTGTTACAGGACAGCCAATCACAGCAGCAGAAGAAAATACTGCTAGTAAATAAACCTACCAAGTATTAAGCATTCATTTTCACAGAAGGAATAAAGGACATATTCACAGATCCTTTCCTTAGCTGTAGAAAAAAAATGGATGCAAATTTTTCCCTTTCAAAAAGAGTTGACACTGTCACACAAAAATTGACACTTCAAGGGTATGAACAAACTAAGTTTAATCTAAACCTAGTTTACAGTTGCATCAGAGGAAGAACAGTTTCAGTCTTTCCAGTAAACAAATGCAGCAGAAGCTGTGTCTGTGTCACCAAGTGATTCAGCACAATAGGAGTGAACCCGCAGAATCAACAGTTGATGTTCAACCTCTATATCTACAGTATATATACCCTGGAAATTTGAAGGCCAGGTTTAGTCTTATCCTCCAGACATCCTCAACACATAGGTGGTTTCAAGCTGCCTGAAGGAAACCTCTGCTATGGAGTCACGTCACCATTTGGAGCTGGAGGGAATCTAGCACACACCCTGCTCCCCAGAAGGAAATGAACTTGAGAGCACCAAAACTGCTTTGTCAGCCAAACTACAGCCAAGTGAAGTTCAGAGGATTTACTCCAAAGGGCACAAACTACACCACTGCTGTAGGTGCAGCTGGAGTCATCCCCTAAAGAGAAACATGTATCAGGATGTCCAGCCTCACGCAATACCAATAACCCTGGGCCAAATGACCGTTCACTAATGAACTGCGTTACAGCGTTCCAACTGAACCAGCCAGCAGAACGGCTGCCAGCACGTAGAGCGTAAGAAGCAGCAGTGATGTAATCAAAACTACAATGATTTTAAGGTTGCATTCTACCTGCAGTATGAATTTAAAGACAGATATACAAGAAGGGGTGGCTCAGGAGAACCTGAAAGCAGAATTGCCACTCCTCTTGCCAATGGCCAGAAAGAAGCTAAAGCCACTCATAGAAGTTAAAAATTCCTTTGTATAAAGGGGCACTGAGATGCATAAGACATAATACACTTCATAAACACAAGCATTTTGCAAGTCCATATTACAAGCCATAATGTCCAGTACATCAACATTCCACAACACAAAGCTTGTCTTTATATTTAAAATAGAATGTAAACAAATAGTAATTCACATTAAGACAACTGCCACAGCAATATTTCTCAGAGGAAGTGCTTTACCTACACATAGTACCCTGAAGCCTACCAAACAAACTATAAAGTTCCCCAATTTAAAAGGGATAGGGTGGAAACAAAAGGAAAGAGCAGGGACATCCAAAATTTTGAGAGACATGAAGACCTCCAAATGTGCCATGTGCCTCAGCTGATACTCAGGTCAGCTTCAGCTGGGGAGTGGTTACCCCTAAATATGATACAACATACCATCTCAAAAAAGTAACAGAATAGTTATTTACTTATAAATTGCTTTATTGAAGCTATAACTTAATAAATTTGATGTTCAGGGTGTAAAATCATCTGACAGACTAAAAATTAACACAACAGGAAAAAATATAAGTAATACAAATCTACTTATGTCACCCTACTGGTAGAATTGAACCTGTAGGATACTATTATTTGAAGATACGGCATTAAGACTATCACAGGACTGAATAAACAGAGAAAAAAACAGAATAATAGAGTACTTCACAGTAAAATACCTCTTTTATTAGGAATATATTTAAAACTAGGTTTTTATTTCAGGTAAGAAAAATAGCATTCTGACTTTTAGCCAGTGCTGATTCCTGTCATACACAATATTCTAACAGCTAGAAAAGTTATTTGCACAGTTCTTGCCCAGTAACAGTTCTCCTAACTAACCATTCACTGCCTTTTATTTTTAGCTTGTTCTTAAATATCATGAAGAAATTCCTCAAACAAGGTTTGTATTTACATCTTATTTAAGACTGACAGACTGACTTGACAGTGACTCTGCATGTTACTAGCTCGCATAGAGATGTTAAAAGCCTTCTTTTAAAGAACAACATGGTTCAAAGCTGACCTATGGACACAATTAAGAGGGCAACCCTCCAGGAAGACTGTGGCAGAAAAAATTCCACTCTTCTACTATACAGTTGAGTACTGTAAAGTAGCAGCAACGTCAAGAACTTCAGTTAATTCTATACCCCTTGATAAGAGAGCACTGAAGACCAGAATATAGGGGTATTGCTATTACAATTCATACAGTAAACTGTTCTGTGTGTACATTTTTATACAAGTTGAGACTCTTTCTCTTGCTATGCTGTAACTTAACAGATTAAAGTAATTAATTGGATCACGCTGTAAACAA
This sequence comes from Nestor notabilis, assembly GCF_000696875.1. Lineage (NCBI taxonomy): Eukaryota > Metazoa > Chordata > Aves > Psittaciformes > Psittacidae > Nestor > Nestor notabilis. The sequence goes on from NW_009923550.1 coordinate 11,266, forward strand.
AGATTTGAAACCTTTGTGTAAGCTTTACTGGTTTAGGAGTGTGCATAAATACCTGCCTTCTAAAAAAACACAGCAGCTGTTTAATTTTCTATCATGAGCTTACATATCATGAGCAATATAATTAGGCAGCATGATTTAAAACAGGTTTTCATCCAATTAAAAATGAAATCTATGCATTTCATGAAAGTGTTATGCAGCATTTGTAATGAAGTCCCTGTTTATAGACACCTGACATCCATTTTCAATACAAGATATATCAGACAGGGAAAGTATTCTCCAGACAAATATACTGGGTTTGGTTTTGTACTTTCTTCCATCCTCTGTGGCCAATATGAAGCCAAAATATACCTGTTTTAAGTAGACTTCCATAAATTGATGTTTCTTAAATGCAGATGGAAACAATGGATGATGATATTACAACAATCTCCAAATACACTGAGAATAGCCAATAAGCCACCAGTTTGTGGCTGTTTTAAGCAGTATCTTAAAAATACATAGAAACACCAAAATTAGGCTATATCAGGAAGCAATCTGATACTCAAATAAATAGAAAATTTGCATTTTAATGTCACATTGAATTTTAGTACATTTCAATCCAAGAAAAAAAAAAAACCTGACAGATATAGCAATGAGTACAGGGTTATATATATTACAATATGCCTTGTTATAATACATTTGTGGCTTTATGATAAAGAAACCTCAAGGGCAGACGGAGTTTGAGTTCATTTAATTGCCAGATATAAAGCATTAAATGCATTTCTGAAATAAGTACTTTTATTTAATTTCAAAATCTTAAAACAGTGTTAGAACTTGCCCTTTTCTTTAAAAAAAAGAAAGAACAATTGAGTTACATGGAGCTAAATAAGTATTCTGAAAGGTTTAAACAACACAGAAAATGCTTTTCCCAATTTTACATACAATGAAAGGATAGATGATTTCAGAAAGAGCACCTATGGCTAACTCCATGTTGACCTTGACCTAGAAATACATATTACCGATCTCCACAAAGAATCCAGCAGATTTTGGAAGTTGTCCATTTCACATGAAAGCAAGAGAAAGGGTTATCATATGCAAAAATATTTTTCAAACTGTTCTTAACTTGCAATTGAAAACTAAAGGCATGGTCTCTTCATTATAAAAAAATAAAGGTACAACAGAAACTCTAAAGGAAAATACTCAGCTATACTGAAGCTGCAACCCTCTGAAAAGAAAGAAAAAGGAAGAAAGTCAATTAGCTAAGCTTTGTGCTCTAACCAAACTACTTACAGTGATTTTCAATGGCAAAAGCCCATGCTGACTGGGTGATTTGACAGTTCCAAATACTTTTTGTAATAATTCTTATTTGAATACAAGGACACTAAAATGATCCAGTCATGCAACATTCACTTTAAGCATTCTGCATCTCTTTTCCAATCTTGTAGCTAAGGATCTTGTTCCAGTCAATCTTGGTGCGGGTAACTGGCAATTGTCGACGTAAGGCCTTGAAAGTAGTGTCCGACATAGTCTGATAATTCTCACTGATAGCAGTCTGGTGAAGTCACACAAAACAAAGATACATCAAGAACAGGACGTTACAGAAGTTAAATGACTGAGTAGTCTTGTTACCTCTTAAACAGGCTTAATAAAAATATGTTACATTAAAGTAATATTTTATTAAGGAAAGCTGCTAGATCTAGACTGAAACTATGAGAAGAAAATCAGTGAGACAGCTGCAATAAACCTGGCCGTAGCCTAAGGGCTTCAGGAAACCACAGCAGCATGAATAAAGTGCTGATCAGTTAGCTCATACATCATTAATTTCAAACACCAAAGTCTTCCACTGCTTTTTCTGTGGGGATGGTAGGGTCAGTCCACAATATCGTATGAACTTGAATATAATACTCATGATACACACTTAGGAATTTTTTATTAAAGAGCATTTTTTTAAAACTGACAGAACATGGCATCTAAAATTTACCTTGTGCTCAAGACCTAAATGAACATGAATTGATATCTACAAAAGGTTTCTAGAACAGTTACACTTTGCTAACTTTAAAATGACTAACTGAAATGGATAATACTTACAGTCATATTTAGCAAAGCTGTCTAACAGTCTCTGAATAGAATCTGTAAAAAATTCCACTTAAGGTATACACTAATACTGAAAGAGCTCAGAACTGTTGATATTTAATCATGCTAGGGGCTTTCCTGCTCTCAAAAAAACATTTTAATGTAGCGTTAAGTAGGTGACTGCAATCATCAGAAGGTATGGAAAGGGAGGATACAGTTAGCAGCATCATGTAGTGTATTTCTATTTGTAAGGAATTACTTTATCTTAATATCATAAGCTTGCTAATTATAGAATACTAGCTTTGGTTAAGTATACGGTAATGCTATACATGTGAGTAGGGATATATGTTTTTGTTTCCAACATACCTGATATTCATTTTCTGCAGCCTCTACAATTTTTATAAATTCCTTTGCTGTCTGGGCTTCATTCTAGGAGGGAAAGAAAAAAATATAAAAAAAAAAATAAAGGTATCTGAATGAGGTCTGTTGTATAGCATGATCCTAACAGCATTTGGATTATGGTTTTCTCCTGTAGTTATGAGCGATGTCAGGTAGATTCCAGGTAGACACAACTATTTAGTGTCTATACCAAAACTGAACATTCATCCAAAATGCACATGCCACATGAAAACGGTCAAAAGGCAACATGCATAAAGATTACCATGGAGCTCATTAATATATTCTGATTCAAAATTCTATGGTATGATAGGAAGACACATGGACCAGAATCACATTTGGAAGTATGATCATGCATGCACACAAGTCTCTAAGAACATGCAAAGTATAAGTATTAACAGTATCAATGTTAAATTTCCAGTACAAATACAGGAAAACTCAAGAGACCACCATCTAACCCAGAAGTATGCAGAATGCAACCAAAAAACCAACATAAATTGTTCACCTCTACACATTCTAAATCTGGAGACTAAACAGAGCCAAACACTTGACTTTATATACCTAGACTTCTAAAACCATCCTCAAGTACATCTTGCAAAAATGAGGGTGCCATATACCCAATGTCCAAAATTCATCATGACTGAAAAAGTCTCCTGGCTTCAGGCCTCACCCTTAAGTACACAAGTGTGTGTTTGTTTTGAAAATAAAAAATGACCCATCAGTCAATCTGGAGACAAATTAACTGAAGTGCTTGAATGAAGTCTCAAGAAGGAAGTGAAGGTTCATGAATTTCAAAACTTCCAACTTGGGTGTTGGAGACATTCCGAAGGGTGCTTTTTGCAGAAGCTGTTGAAAGTTAGGAGTGTTCTTGCCCCATGTGATCCCTCATTCCTACAAAGGTAAAGACTGGGAAAAAACTGTGGCAGCTTCAATTACAACTGGTTCAAAGTTCCAGTGAAACTGCACCTAGCAGCTGTGTAAGTGCTCCGGTACACCACAGAAAGAGATGAAGGAGGAGTTAGAGACCAAACAGAATGAATGAAAGGGCTTTGACTTTTCAGTGAACCAAGGCAATGATTTCAAAGGCTCTGCTAACAAAAGGAAGAATTCAGGGGTATGAAGTCTTATTTCGCTCAGAGAAAAATAAGGGATGAGAAAGTAACCTTCAGCAAAAATATTCATAGCTCTAGCTACAACAGAACTCTCCAGTCGTTTATTTCAGTTGTGAACATTGATGGTATAAAATTGCTTCTCTCCCAAACAACAAAAAAGAGGAGTCATTCAGGCTCCTTTTAATCTACCTACCAATCCTTCTGTGTGAAGTAAGAACTTGTGCAGCCTCTGCCCTCTATGAAGCTCAAAATCAAGGCTAAAAATTGGTAATCAGCAGCATACTTGCTTTTGTTTTAACAGAAGGTAGGAAAGTTAAATAAAGGATATTTTCCTACTTATTGGTTTTCTGCTGCTTTGTTAAATTGAAGAACAGGATTAAATTACTTCCCAATGGAAAGTGAAGCAAAAGCTATTGAAAGGAGAACTTCTTCCACATAATCTTCCCTGAAGCAACTTTCAGTTGAATGAAAGACTAAACAGATCCCTTCACTTCGGGGCTCAAAAGTAATTTTATATCTACAGCTCCAGAAGCATTATCAGTTGGCACCACTCCCCTCTTCCCCCCATTCTTTGTGGTGCTATTGCAACTGAAAAGCCAACAAGCCTTTCTTTATATTAGCAAACAATGTTCTTTATTGATGAGTTGAGCTTTTCAGCCAAATTGGTCACTGCTAGTTATTATCTTTTAAACACTTCTACTGTTCACTTTTACAAATGCCCTCTGACAGTTTAACCTCACCAGCTTAAGTTTTATTAAAGAACACTCCAACAGAAAATCTCCCTGTTTATAAACACTATCTCCAGTAGGCAAGAGGAGCATTACTTCAAAAGCAGTAATTGTTCATGTTGCCACATTAGCAACTCTTAAAGGATACACCTGATACTGTTTTTACTTCCACTGCCTGCGCCTGACATAATCCATTTGGGAAGAAGTTGAAAATAATGCTTTAAATATAAAGCATGTTATGCTTCTCAAGCTGAAGCATCTCTGAAAGGCCTTTTTGTAGAGAAAAGCAAGAGGCTGACAGCACCAGTTACAGACAGGGAGGAAATGAAGGGGGAGTACCCACCAACTGGTATCATTTGTTTACTGGTTTTAGCATATTGGTCTTCTCCCAGTGAGCAAAGGAGAATCTCCAATTGTACTATGTAAGTGGGTTGTTATAACTCAAAGCTACTTCATATTAAAAAAATTAATTTTATAGGTCACTCTGCAGACCTATAAAAGTTTAAATACAACAGTGCAGAAAGACTGACAGGAAGCTAATTAAAGATTTACAGTCAAAGTTAATTTAACTTATATGAGCCACATGCAAGCATACATTAATTCTAGGGTTTGTTTGTTTTTTTTTTTCCTTTTAAACAGTAACTACATGTTAGGTAGGAGTAGTAAATATTACACACAATATTTAGAAATTAGAACATTAATTTCCATTCACACAAAAGAGCAAACTTGCGTCCCAACTTCTGAGTCTTTTTTAATCTTTTCTTCTTAAATTAGAAAGTCACTTCAATATATGCAATAAGCTTTTTAAAGTTCACTTACAGACACTGTTAGAGAATCTTGTATGTCTTTATGGCTCACCAGCTGAACATTACCATCTTCATAATAGTGAACCTACAGAAAATTAAACAAAGAATATCATATGAAATGTTACAGACCAACAACATACAGGAAAATCAAAGCATTGCAGTATTTATCATTACAACAAACCTACACAAATGAAATAAACACACATATAAAATGTTCCAGAACAACAAAAGTGAATTGGAAAAACAAAATGTTGTAAAATATAAATATTTTTGAGGGGAATAGTAAAGAAGGTAGTCTGGAAACACTTTTGTTTTGATGTTTTATGTAAAGATATTCATGTTTCGATTAACATCATGAAGACAACAACATACTATTTATGTGACTTTACTAGAAACCCTTGAATAGAATAGACTATTCTAATGGTGAAGATATATTCAAAAGGAGAACAGTTTTGACAAGGCTTCAGGATACTCTGAAGTTATTTTTCTGCTTCACCAAAACTGTTTTCTAGGGACAGTGCAACATTAAGCTTCCTTTTCTAGATCTGCATGATTTTGGTATTTTCCTCTATTAGATATAGCTCATTACAAAAGCTGGTATTTATCTAAACAAAAGAGCTATTTGGAACAGAATGTGTCAAAGTTAGATAGCAAAGCAGAATGAAACCTATTTCCTCTTGTAATGTTGTATCTACAAAATAGCTTCCTTGATTATTTTGCAGGATGAGGCAACCAGTAAAACTCTACCCAAGCTAGCTTCAGTACTTTTACATTCAGTTGGAAGGATCTCAAAACATTCAGTTTCTAATGCAAATGTTGGAAAACTTTAAAAATAGGAAGCATATATAAAGTTACATGTAATCATTCACAGTAACTGATACAGAAGACATTGACTTTTAAACAGGTATCTTTAAAGAACTTTTTACAATTTTGATAAAGTCAACATAGTCAATGTACCTGATATTATGAGAAACTGAAACATTTGTGTCTCACCCTGTTAGTCAAGGTAACATTTTAATTTGGAGAGCAATGCACAATATTATAATTTCATATACATTATGACCATGTGTGTAACAGACTGTCAATTTTATAAACAACAATAGAGAAAACAGAGTAAGACAGTTGTAATACCTAAGCAAAAGAAAGGTTTCCTATATGAAAAAAACATTTCCTATGATTCATCTTACATTATTATTTTGCTTATTATCAAACACTTGTTTTCCAACAGAAGGTACCATCCTAACCATAAAATAAGCTTTTCAAATCAAACATTACTGGGTGAAACTTCTGCCAGCCTTTTTCAATCCAGTTCCTAAAAAAATGAGAAGTACTTTCTCAGTGCAAAATTCTGAGACCTCCCAGTGAAACAGCAGAACCCGGAGAAGTATAAATTGCCCCTCTTTTCTGTCACAGTCCACTGCAGAGCGTCCAACATCAGCACGAACATCTTATCTAACTTACCGAGTCACATTCCTGGCAAATGCTCATGGCTAAAAACTTAACAGGTATGAAGAACAAATCTATTCTGGGATATGTCGTATCTTGTACAAAATATGAGAAGTAACTGTTCTGTACTGTATCTCACTGCTGACATCCTTCTAGAATGCTAGGGCTGGGTTCGGAAGGCTGCAAGAGGGATGGTGTTTATGAACAGAACCTCTTGGGAAGGTTAACTAAGGAGGGATGAGAATAACAAATTATCTAAGAGATAAAATTAGTAACCAGTACACTTATCAGTTGTTTTCCATGCACAGTTGGAGCATGTCCAAGCACCACAGGGACTTAGTTTTAGTAAAAGGCTCTGCTATGACAGTTTTCCCCTTAAATATAATTAAAAGAAAATGAATTAATGTAAGAGATTAAGACAGTTGAGAATCTCCTATATTAGAATTTATTAATAGATTTTTTTTTTAAAGGAAGAAATTGTGCAAGTGACCTTAAAAATACTGAAGACACCTGAAGATAGCAGGCAATGCTGGTATCTGCTCCAACTTATTTTTAAATGGTCTTACCAGAATTAGGGCAATGGTCGTATTGCTGTCAGTTTGCAAACAACACAGAAACTTCAGTACTCTGAAATTTCGCTAATGTTGCGGTGAGTTCATACTCTAGAAGATTATTTTGCTCCTTAAAAATTAAAGCACTTTGTTTGGAGGGGGGAAGGGAGCACTCCCACATATGCTGGAGAAATTGTACACAATTTCTAAAGACTTGAAACTGAGTTCAAAATTCCCTGGTGAAACACGTACCTCCTATGCAAGCAAAAGAGTGAAACTTTTCATCACTCCCCAAACACAGACTTTAATAAATGTAAATAATGACTTGATTAATTATGTGAAATAGTAATAAAAGACAAAATTAGCTGGTGCCCAAATCAAGACACTTATTAAAATCTGACTAAAATCTCTATTCAGGCTATTTTCTAGGCTACTGGGCTAACCTTTCCCAGAATTAGGTAGACACCTGCCTACTTGTTCCGGAAAATCTCTTAAGACATTTAACCAGAAGTACATGCTGTGGAGAAAATGCCTGCTTTGATGTCAGCTGGATTTGAGTGACAGTTTACTTAGATTCTCCAAAATTTTTGAGAAGCCTAAAAGTTACTTAATATGCTTACCATGACCTTGATCAGACAACATAACAGTGGTTGTCCGTATTTTGACTATCATTCTAGTTGCCAGAGAATTTGCCCCAGAATGTGAAACCAGATTCATGCCCCTGCTTGGGTGGATCTGAACACAGCTACCTACCACATCCAAAAATAACATCCTAGCCTTAGGGCATGGCTAGAAAGACACTCCATTGCACCTTCCTTCTGCAGTGAAATCACTGACCAGTAAGGAAGTGCAAAACTCATGGGGGCACAGAAAGAGCAGGAAAAGGGAACTTCAATGAAGTACTGTGCTAAAAGTCAGACTGCAGTAAGATTCTAGTCCCTGATTCCAGAATTGTTTTTATAAGCTCCTGCAAAAGATGCAAACACATTCCAGGGAACCAATCCAGGAAATCAAGTCCCTTTACTGAACACATGACAGTCAGCCTTCCCTTGGTCTCAAGATTTCTGCATTC
>NW_009923550.1:19456-32640 GCF_000696875.1 Nestor notabilis
TAAAGCCATCAGTAAGGGCAAATTTTGAGTGAAGCAGACCCCGATTCAAAAATGTCAGATGGTGGAACGACTGAAACCAAAGATTCCCACCTTTCTGAACAATTGGGTGGGTAATGTGAAAACACCCCTGCTATTATCAGTTAAAGAAGAAAAAAAGTTGTACTTTAGAAAAGAGCATACCCTCAGGAAAGGCTTGTGCCACTTCAAATTCAAGAAACGAGAAACCAAAGGGGTATATGCCTAGCTGAGGTGAATATACCTTCTGAAAGTCTTTCAAATTATTAAACACATATTTTTCTGCTTGTAAGATTAGGTAAATATGCAATTAAGTCAGTAACACTTAAGTGAATGGGCATCTCTGCTTTGCTTATTGGGTCCCCAGATTCTCTTAGAATATTTAATACACTGGCCTGAAACTCCCTTGATAATAACTGGAGAGTTTACTGATCAGGACACAGTCTGAGATAAGCATACCTGAATTTTCAAGATGCCAGCCACTTGAGTGGTTGAAGGGGTGATTGTAAACTTCCATTCTGACCTCCAACGGCCATTCCTTTAAAAAAAATAAGACGGAAATCAGATGTCACCCCACTGGTTAAGAAGAAAACCTCAACATATAACTGATAGTCAAAGCAAAACAGAATGAAATATGCTGTGCACACATGCACAGAATCTCTCCATAAAGATCCAGCCCCATAATAAGTTGAGAACAGTTTCCCAAAATATTTAACCTTGGTTTTGGATGTGGACTAAGGAGATTTATTAGTAAGGACCTTTTAACAAGGACTTAACTTCCGAAAATACCTAAAGCCTCCAATGTTCTTTCCCTCCTTTATAATTAGTTAGGCATATATAGTCAGTACTTTGTTTCTAGGACCTGGATGGTTTGCTGGATCAGCGGAAGTCACACTCACATCAGGCTATGAAAAACTCGACTGGAAGGAATATTAAAGTAGCAAGACTTTCCATTATGCTGAATTGTAACTAGGCCTTCCAGCACTTGAGCATTTCTGTTCCAGGACAACTATTTCCTTACAGTTTCCTTCCACAAATTCAACATCCTTGCCAAACTGCTTAAAGGGAGTTTCAAACATCTGGAAAACAGTATAGGGAGATTGTAGTTTCACCTGATTCCTTTCCTGTAGGCTAGACACTTTCTTATTTAGTTATGAGGTTAGTGAATTAGAAGGTTAGTACATTAAAGCTATATTCAGAATGCATTGTGGCTGTCTCTTGACTCCTTTTTTGTTTGCACTTAAAGAAGGAAAGAAAGTTGAAACTACGAGTTCCAATCCTGCCAAGGTTAGGTGTAGATTCCAGCGAATTCAACAAAGACATAGAGACTTTAAGAGCAACACCTACTAATAGATTTATATCGACACATCTCTGATACTAACAACGTTAACTAAATAGTAAAGCCATTGACAATTATTTCATATAATATCCAAATTATAGATTATCACTGAAAATTCAGACTAAGACAATTCAGAAGCTTGTTGGAATCTCTAAGGAAACTGGAAGGGCCCCCCTAATTCCGTGACACTAATATTACTGGTAGTCTTACAGACTGACCCATTAATTATAAGAAAGCTTACATGCTGAACTATATTTTATAGATGCAGGGGATTCAGTGACTAGCTACCACATTTTTTTGCTTCTTCGTCACCTTGTAGTCCTTGATGCTAAGATGACCACAATGCTTCCATTCTAGGATATCTTTTTTTGTCCTTAAGATGTTATTACAATAAAAAGTGTTCAAGTTCAGAAGGATCCTTCTGTAAGAAATGCTCTAAGAAAATGCGTCATTATTTAGCTCTGCTGACTTAAGAGGTTTTGTAAGAGATTAACTATCCTTCCTTTTCTTTCACATTCTTTGATAAGCCATCTCTCCTACTATGCTGATAGTATTTCAGAAATTCATGGAATGTTTTTCTTTGGACTGTATTGATTTTCTGTCATCCCACAAACTTGGTTTCATGGTAGGTCGCCAGCCTTCCAAATGCCTAAAAAGCTGGGACACCTTGAGAATAAATACTGACTATGGCCTGGGCTGGATACCCAGACATCCAGCTGGATAACTGAGGAGTCTGCTTAACATTCCTCCATCCCCCAAACCAATATAAATTTATTAAAATTTGCTAAGAGTTTGAAATAGAGCCTGACCATCCCCCTGTAAAACTCTTAGAAACATGGTCAAGATTTACTCATAGACGTTCAACTGTAACTTTATTAAAGAAAACTTTCAAGAAAGATTTTTTCCATCTATAAAAGGTTGTTGCATATCTGTTCCTCTTCTTTAAAGACTGCAGTATTAAAGTAACTATTTGGAATACCAAAATTCATTCATACTTCTGAGCTAAAAAGAAGAATCAGTATTATTTCAAATTACTTTTAATATTGTTGTAAAACATACAGCCTTAACTAATCAAGTTTAAGTCAGTGGAAGAAATTATTTATTAACTGTGCAAATTTAATTAAAATCTATGGAAAAGTGTACTGGGCAAATCATTGAACAGATACAGACACATGCTTAAATTACTATACCTATGTAATATTCACCTTCAGCATCAGAAAACAGTATTCCTGCACTTACATATATTAATATGATTTCAAGTAGATGCAAAATAGCAAACAAAATAATAATGAAATACATTACTTCAGACAACTGCATATATTAGCTATCTTTCAGAGATGCTTCCTTATCCCATTTCTGATACTGTGATATTTAACTCATCTCGTGCCAGTTTACTGCCAGGAGCTACCCAAAGTTCACTCCAGACTGTGGAAAACATCTTTTAATTAAGTCCAGAAACAAACAAACAAATGAAAAAAAATCACCTTTATCTACCTCACCCAAAAATTAACGATGCAAGTCTGACAGTAAATTAATCTTTGGTCACCTTCTTTCTCCAAGACATGCAAAGCAGGAGGAGCTGAGTTTAGGCTATCAGTCACAAAGGAAGCAACTGTATTAGGGAACACAGGCATGGATATCAGTGCCGGTGTGATAAACTGGAATGTCACAAGGAATTCTATGAAGTTCACCAAGATCTTCAAAGGAGATGCAGACATGCAGTCTGCCACTTACCACAAACAAAGTGATTTCCATACAGTTTTGGCAGAAAATCTTGGGGTGAAAGAAATAAAAAATGTCACATGCAAAATGTGCCAGCACCTCCTTCTCTGAACTAAGGATTACCAGCGTAATGGCAGTAGTGCAGTTATTCCATTTGCTGTACTTTACTGTATTTGTATCCATACAGAAACTTACCAAAAATTTTTTGCTTGGAACTGATGGCTCTCTATGCATGCAATAATGGTCTGTTGTCCATCAATTGTTTTACCATATACCTGAATTAGAAATGAAAACAAACAATACAAAACAAAACAAAAAACAAACAAAAAACAAACACACACCCCCCCAAAAAAGTTAAAGTTTCAGCATCTGTCTTGCTCAAACTGCTTAGAGGTATCTTGTTCTCTTATTGTTAGACAAATTGTAAAAATTACTTTTATAACCAGTGTAGTTCTTACATAGTTTTTAATACCAGAAACATTAAAGTGTATATTACAATGCAGAAAAATGTAAGATTAGGAAATCTGAAGGTCAAGCATCTTAACTGAAATCTAATCTACTGCAAACTCATTTTTCTGCCACTACAGGAATTTTAAGCCTATAGCAGTGACTGATGTGACTATATACTTCAACAGCAGGGTTTCAGATATCAGTTATTCTGCAGCTAAATGATGATTTAAGCCTTTACAGACTAGCAAAAAGATGATTAAAAGGCTGGGTTTGGTCTTCTGTTCTGCTTATCAAATAGTACCAAGATCTCAGTGAACATGAAATCTGGTTTCCTTTACAGAAGCTAGAACTCATCTGTCCGCCTGGAATCCAGTTCAGTGTTTTAACTCAACAACTGATGGTTTTGGGGTTTTTTCCCTAGTTAATTTTTCCATCAGGTTAATACAAAGTACAACTATCACTAGATCAGTTTGCTGAACTTTAGTCACAGGGCTCCTTAACTGCTATTTAGGCCAGACTGGGAGGTTTTATTTTAAGAAGCCATCAGAACCTGCTGATTCTAGTGGCAAGAATATAGTACATTTATATACATGAGATGTCATGGAGAGAAAACAGTTTGGTTTCCTGACAGTTGTGTCTGTCAGGTTAAGCCAAGACAGACATTTGTGTCTTATGAATTTATTTTTTTTTTTAAGTAACCAGCCAGGATCAATGGGATCAACCTGCAGTAGTCTACAGAAGGTCTTAAGAACTGAGAGGTACGTCTTCACTGTGACCTGCAGTAACTACCCACTACTAATCCAACAGATGAAATACGAAACTTCTGAAGTTTTTGCTCATTTCCCTGCACAAACTCTTGGCAGGACTAAATTCTTTACTGTTGGAACTGCCCATCTTCCTGGTTTTCAGTTACAACTGAAAGTTCCTTCTTTTTAGATTTCTGTCTATAGTGATACAGTGATTATATAATTTAGTACTTACTGTGCAGACACCGTTTGGGTAGTGTTCTTTCACATATGCTTTCATTGCTGTTTCAACTGAATTCCTCCAGGATTCTATGGCATTTTCAACTTCATGGGGTCTAGGATCAGTAGCCTCCTTTCTTAAGTGATCAAATTTAAAAGAAATCCTGTTCTTGGGATCCAAAAACTTCCCATTTCCCAAATCACCATGTTCTGTTATCAAAACCTGTATTGTAAAATTTTATTTAATAACATTTACTATTGGGGGAAAAAAAAAATCCCACACCAAACCTAATTATATCCTGCATTCAACTGGAGCTTACTTATACCCAAAACCTCACATTTTAAGCTATGCATATAGCACAAGAAGAGAAGGCTAACATGACACTGACTCAGGAACAAAAAATCCTGAATCATACCCTCTTGCTGCAACTAACAATGAAATATAGAAATTCAGGTCTTCTAGTACTAGAGATGGAGCAAGTTGCTTCCACAACTGCAAATCATGTCTGAATGAATTCAAGCCAACAACACAGACTGAAATTTCAAGGTCTTCAGATGCCCTAAATGATTAACTTATGGAACTAGTACTATTGGAGGTCCATAATCTCTGTATTTTGGCAGGGAAGATGCATTTCTTTTCATTTTCTTGCCAAGATATGTCCCAATACCAGAACAGCTTGAACAGTTTAAGGAACATGGCAAGGATTTCATTGTATTCATACCTGCTCATCGTAACCGTCAATTTTTACTGGAGTAAACTGGTCCAAGTTGTATTGTGCAAAGGCACTACAAGAGAGGGAAAAAAAACACCAAAACCAAAAACCAACATCAAAAGCCTCTGTCAAGCACAATCTTTTTCCTTAGTAGCTGTAAGATATTTAAATAATAGCTAATAACCTGGGCAATGATGCATCAAAAAAATTAATATTTTGTTATCTAGCAGGCCCAAATTCTTGGAATCACTTTGGTTCAAATTACAGATTCCAGTGACCATCACACAATGATTTACGTTCACACATAACCCGATATAAACAAACACATAAGCTTTACAGGAACCCATAGAAACTGGAGGAACAGATAAAGTTTAAAATCCACAGGGATCCAACCTACTAAGTTGAACGTCTCTGTTCTTACAGATGAAACTAATTTTGGCATAAAATAGAATAGGTGTAATGTTTTGACATAAAAGGGTCTAATGAAGCAGTATCTTACAGATATTCAGTATCTAACACTGAACGCTTGGTACCAAGAAACAGAAAATGAAGTCCAAAAAGGTGGAGACTAGTTCCAAAATCCAGGTCACCCATTTCCAAAATGGTTGTTCCAATCATTAGGATACACTACAGGTGTCTCCTCTGCCAAGAATTTCATCTTTATCAAAGATGTACAACACACAATGAGGTTTTACTTGCCAAGCATTCATCTTTTTAAATGAATCACTTACTGACAGTGAAAAATCTTACTGAAAAAACATCTTGCTTTTATGCAACTGAGTATGTGGCATCTGCTACTTACTGGGCTGCTCCTTCCCTGAGAAGATTGTCATTATTAAGCAGCAACCGCACATCTGAAAGAAGGTATTTACAACATAAAAGTACAGTTAACTCAGAAACTTGTTTCAGTCACATAGCATACGTCAACAGATTGTACAAACACAAACCATAAACCACCCCACACCCATAAGATTACTAGGTAAGAAATTTATTGCTTCATATTTCATGATTTTGACTCAACAAAATGAGAAGAGTGGTATGGAAATGGAACCCTTCCAACACAATCTGGTAAGCATATATAAGCTCTATTCTTCAGGCTGTGTGACAGCTCTAGGAATCTGTCAAACTCTTCTTTAGAGAAGTTCTGAATGAGAACAGCATAGGATTCATGAGTTCACTTGTATCACATAAATTACCAAATCCTTCACACTATATTAATGGTAGTGGTTACTGTATTTTGACAACACTAACATGATATCTGTTGTACTTACTGATTTTTAAGCCTTATCATTTTTGCTTTTGTTCCTTAATGACACTTAGTAGCCAGAGCACAACATATCATAATATCATTTCTTCTACCATACAAGAAACGTATGAATATAGAATGAAGTCAATACTCTCCTCAGAATGACTCCATATTTACTAGGCAGTAAATTGTTATTTAGATACTTCACTTACTGGCTTACTATTTACTAAGCATTGTTTTAATAACAGTGTAATGCACTGATCATTAACTAACTGATCATTAGTCTCAATATAACACTTCAAATTCTAAAGATGCGCAAGGTATCATACAATAATACCTGGAATATATTTGAGGTATTAGCTAAACCAAAACAGCAAAACACCCCAAATGAAAACAACCACCCCATGAAGTCAAGAAAACCCTAAGCCAAACCAAATGAAAACAGTTTGCAGGATTGGAATTTAAAACTTTATCTCTTTTTTTACGAAGTCAGTTTGAATCTCATTGAACACCGGTCATGCATTTATGATCAAATGTGTCACATGTTTTCAAACATATTGTACACAGTTACTGAGCAGCTAGTTGCAACTATAAACTAGCTTAACAATAAAGTTTATAGCAGTACTGCTGTAAGAAATTGTATTAACTTTCAAGGAGTTGGTTTAATGGGCTGCCCATCAATTGCCCATTTCACAAATGCAGTAAGTTTAAATAAGAATCAGCTGGTCACAGTTTAACTGAAAACCAAAATACTTCTAAAACCTTTACATTCTTTAACAAATTTAAGCTCTCACCAGCCTGACACTGACTAAAACTTTACGATACTAAAACTTACTTCTTTGTTTAAGTAGCAGCAGAGAGATTTGTAAGCTACAGTTACAAACCATATGCTTTCTTATGTGATATGCATGCCCACACACCTTGATACAAGACAAACGCAACAGTTTTCAAAAAAAAATAACATCTTACATAAAGTTCCAGCAACAACAGTTGAGACACACTGATTTAAAATTTCCTTTCTTTTTACCAGTACACTCAGTAAGATGAAGTATGTCCAGAATTTAAGGGTTAAAAATGTCTGGAGAAGATTAATATTCTTTTCACAACCCACAATAGGCAGTAGCCCTTTGTATATTCATTGTTAAGTATTTGTAATTATATTCCTCCTTATATATAAAAGACCATTTTAATTCCAGCTAGTTTCTGTTGGAAAATGTAACTGTCTATTACAGACTGGAGAGGAAGAAAAAAAAAAAAAAGTACATGTCTCTTCTAAACAAAACCCCTAGTGACTGTTAATTCATGACTGATTAAAAACAGAAAGCAAGCTCATTCTCACATTACCAAGAAAAGTGGTATTTTCCTCCTTTTGCACTTCAACTCCAAGCTGTCTTGTGATTGCAAAGCTTATTATGCCAAGCTACAAACCCAGCTCTTAAAGCAAGTGAGCTGCTAAAATATAAGCTACATGAAATTCAGGAGAGTAATCGTCAATACAATTTTGGCTATAGATGCCTTAAATGAAAAGACAAAGCAAACAGATACTCACCATTGAACACCTCATTGAATTCCCCAGGAGGAGCATGAATTATGAATTTTGCTGCTATACGCACCTGAAATACAAAAACAGTTATGTGGTTGTACATCCTTGCATTCATTCCTATTCCAACGAACATGAATTTCAGACACGAAATTGTACAACTCCCACTGATTTCTGTATTTGCTTACATTATTTAAATTACTCTGTTAGAAACACAGAATATAGAGTTTCACCTCTTCAAATGCAATAGAGGAGATCATATGCAATGGGAGCAGATAAAGGAAAGAGTCACTCCTGTTTCGTATTACTGGCAAAAAGAAAGAGATTAATATAGATCTACTCACAAGCTATTTCAGCTTCCAGTCCATGCATGCCTGGGAGTCAACACACAAAAACCATAATGAAGATACATTCAATCTTCAAAGCTTCCCCTCTAATTTTATTATACTTCCTATGGTTCTAAACTTTTGAAAGGTCCACAGCCAGACAGTAATCAATAGATTACATAAGCTTAAAAACACTTGCATAGGCACTAAAGCATGTAATTTCACTGTCGTCTACCTGTATAGCCTCTTGGTACCACTAGATAAGGTTTAAAAAAAAACAACCAAACAAAAAAAACCCACTGAAAAATTCTTAAATGCAAGTCCTTGAGCAATTGCCTTCAGCCACAACCTTTTGCAGACAAAACGTAGCATAAGCCAATACTTCCACTAAAACCACATGCACTACCCAGGCTTTCTCCCTCCTTCTGCTTGCCCAAGCACAGTGAATTTAGAAAGGTTATTTTTCTCTTGTTTTCCAGACTGGTTCCCTGCACTGTTCACTGCACAGGTGCAGACACATGTGCTTGCAAAAGGAAAATAAAAGTTACCCTATTATTCTATGTTTTTTTTCAAAATGTCACTCCACAGACTTCCTTTCATTCATTCTTCTTTCCCCCTTAAACTGTTAAGGGCACTCGTTATAAGAAAAAATAATAAATAAATGTTGGTTTCCTAACTGAACTTAACAAAGTTCATACCCTTCACACTTCACAGTTATTGAAGTTCAGGAGACATCCAGAGCTCTCTTGCACCCTTGATATTGAAATACAGGACACTACCTGAACTACAGTTCCCATTTCTAACATTGCCAGTTATGTTTTTATGAAATAAAGAGTTGGAATATTAGTGTCTGCACTCTCTGGGCTTCCTGATCAAAATTAAAGTGTTTGAGAGGCACATACTCCATCAACAAATACCTAAAAATAACCAAAGAATGCTTTACATTTACACTTTTATATGTACTTTAAACTACAAAAGAACTATCTGAGCATGCTAGAGCTCTTGAACTGACAGCTGAGGGCAGCAATACAGTGCTCTGGTCCCTGGTTCTTGACAGGGCCCAAGTTTCAGACACTGGTCTCCAGGAGAAGTGGTTCAAGCTTAGAGCACCCTGAGAGAATACTTCACTGCAGTGTTAGCAGTGTCCAAACCTCAGCAAGATCCCAAATGACTAGCCCAGGCAGCTTTCTGCTCACCAACAGTCAGCACATGGTCATTCAGAGCTGGCTGATGGAAATGGAAAAGCTGTCAGCTCCCAGCTTTCTAAACTGAATGCTGCATTTTGGATTGTAGACAGCCTTTATCTGCCTCCTCAAACACCTCAAATTCAGAACTCCTCTTCCTATGTAAACAGAAATTTGCATTATACTGAGATAAATGCCACAGGGTGTACTCTTCTCACAAGAGACACAGAAAGGCAAGAGCATCTTCTTCTGTAACAGCTTATTAAAACACCTGCCCAGATAAGAAAAGAGCACACATGGAGAAACAAGGCTTAAGAGACATTTTGAGTTCTGAAATAAAAGGTGCATCAGTTTTGGGTTGGGCAGCAGCTAAATGAGCAAAATTAAGCAAAACATGGGTGCCCAAACTGCGCTCTGAATAATCATTAAACTGGTCATTATTTATTATTCATTTATTACCATTCACATATCATTACTGTTCATTTATTACCATTAAACTGGTAATATCTGTAAGGTGAGCTATTAAGTCTCTACTAAAATGGAATAATGCCTAATTTTTCAGCTGTTTTGGTAATGTATAACTGGTTTTGCTTCTTTTTTTGCTATCAGTAAGAACTATTCTTATGAGTCAGATTAGCTATATTATGAGTAATATCCATTCAGAAGTATTAAAGAGTAACAGATGTTTCCTCAGGACAGACCAACCAGAACTAGATGATCTTAAGGTCCCTTCCAACCCAAATCATCCTATGATTTTACTAGCAAATTTAATTCCTCAATGAGATTTTTTTGTCAGTGTGATAATTCATCATAGTTGCCACTTTTTATTAGACAGATAAATAATGATGCAAATTAGCAATGAATAGCTCATCAAGAAGTATATTTATGCTTACAAAAGCAAAAAACCTAATGTGTCTTCAGAAGTTCAGAGTCTTGTCAGCTAAGGCACTCTGCATTTTGCTAACCTGCCTTTGTGAAGCCCATTTAAAGCTAATCCATTTCAGGAGTTAAACCAAATTAACTTACCTGTGGAGATGAGTATCTGAAAAAGCCTTATTTCCTCAACTCATACATACAAGAAGCACATATAAGAATTAAATCTAGTAGTCTCACTTAACACATAAGAACTGAAAAGCATTTTTGGCTTCTTTATTGCCACTGAATTTTTCTAGAAATAAATGCTCTAAAAGAGGCTTTTGTTTTCCAAATCCAGACTGATACTGAAGAATAAATGAATACGCTTTCATGAGCCTCAATGAGATGAAGATCTCCCCCTTTTGGCAGTCAAAAGCCCCTGGCTCAGCTATCAATTGAGAGAGCAGAGTTTTAAAGAAAGGGACAGTCCACATAAACCGTGGTGTTTGTGGGCAAGTAAAAGATTTTAAAATGCATATATAACAATAGGCACATTACTTTTAATACTAAGTGACAGGCAAAAAACTCAACTGCAATAAAGTCCAGTTGAAAAAGGAAATTATTTTTGCTGAGAACTGTTGAAGAAAACACATATTCAAGAAATCACATCAATAAGATGCATTACAGTTGAAACCAATGTTGGTTATTCTATACAATGAGACTTTTAAAAACTGATTAGACCAGATGTGAACAAGTCAAAACAGAAACAACATAATATTTTGAAAGTCTAAATGACAAAGCCTTTTCGGTGAGGAGAACTGCACCTTCACACACAGTATGAGAACCTTATAAATGTAACAAAAAAGGTTACAGTTGAGTATTCCTTTAGAAAACTCAAAAGCCAAGACTGAGAAAATACCTGAAGTTTCTCCACTTACTATTACTCTAGCTACTCCCCAAACATCGCCTAAAATTTAAGACAGTGTTTTATTGATGTAGTTTCCAAGATTTGATTTACAGCCACTGTTTTCAGTTAAATGTCTGCAGAGCTGCTTGCAAGAAACTATAAACTTCAGAGTTCAATAATACAGACCATCTGATCATCAGTGGCTCACAAAAAACAGGTCTTGCTAACAGCTTTTACCACAACAATTGCACATTTACTATACTAAATTCCTTGAATGCAAAAAATCAATCTAAATACATTTTAATGAAATGTGACTTCATCCAGGTTTGAGCATTAATTTGGACAAATCATACAGAAGCTGACAGGAAATTATAAAAAAAAAAAATAATAAATTATGAGCATTGAGAAGGGAAGCATTCCCCACTGCAGGAGTTTTCTTTATCCAATTTTCACATCTACACCAGTCAGTCTCGCTTCAATGGAAGTCTGATACCAGTAGGTAAGAGCTAGTGAGATTTACTTTCTCAATTCAAGTGATGCCAAATGCTACCCATCACATCAGTTACAAGCTTTTTGATTTTATAAACTATTTCAGTTAAGGTAAAAACTCAGTCTAAGAAGCTTAGTGAAAGAGAAAAGGACAGGTTTGTTTTATGAGATTAGCATGGGTACCAGGCATAACAATGCCTAACTTCATTCTGCTAGAGGTTAAAACAATTGGTCTATCAACAAATGCCTAACACTCAGTTACTACAGTATTTGCAGGTGTCAGATTACACAAGCACAGAGGTAGCAATGTACAGAGTGGTGTCAATTATGCTAAATCCACCTTGTTTTCATGCTTCTGCCTTTATTTCACAATCCAATTTCTCTCAAAGTGTGACATCCACCAGATACATAGAGAAATCCTACTTCTCCACCTTTTCCAGTCTGAGACATTCTAAAGTTTGTTTTATTTTAAAGAAGTTACAGCAACTGCACATGCCCCAAAAGACTCTTCCCGTTCCTGACACATTGGAACTGACACTGGTTGAAAAAGCCCAACCTTCTGTGCTCTGTGTGCCTAAATATGGTCATGGACACAGCCTCGCTGAAGCGCAGGGGCTCCCCCAACGCCGCCCAGTCAGCTCCACTGCGACATGTTTGTTCCTGATAATCAGCTAGGGTACACCTAACAATAAGAGAGACATTAAAACTTAAGGTAGCTTTCCTCCCTGCCTTCCCTCACCTCCCTTCTCCTTTTTCTTTTCTCCCTTTTAGCTTAACTGAGATACAGCTATATTTGCCAGGGCTCTGACAGTTCCCTCCTTCAATCCACTGCCACACTGCTGTGCAGCGAAAACTTGCTGGTAAGCAAGATGCTGTGAAACCACATACTTTGCCCTTACTCTTTGCTACACATCACTTATTTCAAGTTCAGCTATAAAATCCTTGTGGCAGGGAGACCCACCCTTCCTCTACACTCATAACAGGTTAAAGTTTACTGCTCCAAAGCAATAAAAATGAAATAGTGAAGTAGATATTAAAGCCCTTTTCACCTACAAACTGCCTCAAAATTTGGAGAGGAGGGAGGGAGAAGTAACGTAAGACCTCCACAGTACATTTCCACTCAAAGACACCTTTGTTGCTAATCACAGGGGGAAAAAACTGCTTCCAGCAGTTACTTTTACCAGTGATTATATTATATAAAGTGCTAGAGCAGGAGCAAAGCTTTGTATATCACAGAATCATAGGATAGTTTGGGCTGGAAGGGACCTTAAAGATCATCTAGTTCCGACCCCCCTGCTGTGGGCAAGGACACCTTCTACTAGACCAAGTTGGTCAAAGTCCCATCCAACCTGACCTTGAACACTTCCAGGGATGAGGCAGCCACAGCCTTTCTGGGCAACCTGTTCCGGTGCCTCGCCCCCCGCATACGAAAG
>NW_009923550.1:33412-40968 GCF_000696875.1 Nestor notabilis
TTACTGCAAACATTAAAAAAGGTTTTG
Source organism: Nestor notabilis (assembly GCF_000696875.1). Classification (NCBI taxonomy): domain Eukaryota; kingdom Metazoa; phylum Chordata; class Aves; order Psittaciformes; family Psittacidae; genus Nestor; species Nestor notabilis. The sequence continues at coordinate 33,440 of NW_009923550.1, forward strand.
AATTTTCAAACCCTTTTGTGTTTAATAGCTTAAAAAAAAAAAAAAAAAGTAACTGTTTTTTTAGTTTGGACAGGCAGATACTTAGTATTACCAGCTCCAATTGCTCATTAAATTCTTAGGTTTGATACTTTCCAAGATGTTACACCAGCAGTTACAATACATCTTTTAACATTAAAAAAGATCTGGTGGTGTTTCCCAAGTGGCATAAACTGACCTAATACAATGTTGCTGCTGCCACCAAAAGGCCTAATCTTCCTCCTGTTCCCAAAAGCCCTGTGATCCATTTTTTACAAACTCCTTTGTATCACCAGTGCTCATCTATTTTGTGAGCATCCAGAGAAGCAAACTGATCTCGCTGAAGAACAGCTTCAGCAGATTGCAGGAACATAGCAACCAATTCACTTATAAAGAGAGCTAAAGTATTGCTTCTTGCTGCTAACAGTTTACCGAGGTGAATAAGCCTTCAAACAGCCAGACAAACACTAAGAAGGTATATGTGAGAAAGTGATTACCCCGTATCAGCAGCCATGCGTTTTCTCAGCATCTCATGAAACCTCACCCATACCCATGCGTATCATTTCAAATATTGAAGAATCATCCCAAAACATGCAGCATCTCAAAGAAACATGGAGCAAAGGCAGTGACTCTGGTTGAGCAGGATGAAAAAGTAGTGTTGCAACTGCTTTCCTACCAAGCTCAACTGAAAAAATGCGTGGTAGTATTCAACTAACTTCTGCTTCTGGGAGAGCAAAGGAAGAAAACACTGCAGAAATGTGGTTCTGTAGCACAGGAAAGGAGGGGCACATTCCATGCCTATGGCTTTCACTGAACAGACATTTCCTTCATAGCAATGCCTGAAGCTGTACTGCAACTGTAGAATGTGTGTATTAAAAATAATTGAGGAAAACTCAAGTATTTAGAAATATGTAAGAGTACCAGCACTTAACAGTGGTGCAAAAAGTAATTCTTATATAGTGTGAGCTGCATTCTTTCTACCTGAAGAACTGGCTTGGATAATGACATTTATTTTCACAAAAATAACCATTTTGAAAGGTGCTGACTACTTCACTGTAGGGCCTTTCAGCAGCAGTGTATCTAAATATCCATCTTAAAAGTCTCCATCTTAAAATAGCTTTATACATCACATCAGATTAAGATGAAAGATTAAAAAAGTAAAAAAACCTCAACAAACAAACAAACAAACAAGATAATCAAACTACCCCAAAGGAGGACTTCTAAAGTCATTGTATCAGGTACAGATAGCAAACTGGAATAGGAAAGCAACATGTGCTACTTGGGTAGTAACTAGAAACTAATTATTTGGGTTTAACCAGAAAAAAATTAGAGAAGTTAAATCTGCCCCATGTAATTTTGCAGTTAGCTTAACACACGTGCTCCTCAGCCATAGCAATGAGACCTCTCTTTCTCATCAGTCTTTAAAGACTGGTATCTACTATACCCTAAAAAGCACTTGGCTCATATTTGCAAAGGATTCTTCCACCACAAAGCCTCAATTTTTAAGATGATCCTTCCTACTGCTCCAAGATCATTATTTATAATTCATAGAACCATAGAACATCAGGTTGGAAGGCTCCTCAAGGATCATCTGGTCCAACCTTTCTTGGCAAAGCATGACCTAAGACAAGATGTCCCAGCACCCTGTCCAGCTGAATCTTAAAATCTGGGGAATCCACCACTTCACTGGAAAGACAATTCCAATGGCTGATTGTTCTCGTCATGAAAAATTTTTCTCTTGTTCCAGTTGGAATCTCCCAGGACTAACTTGTGCCCGTTACCCCATCTCTTTTCTATGTGACTCCCTATGAAAAAGGGAGTTTCCACCTTCTTTGTAGCCACCCTTTAAATACTGGACATTAAGCCTGGATTCAACAGCAGCTGGGGGAGAAAAGGAACAGTATCAGAGCTTGCTCTATGAAAAATGCCTTTATTAAAAGGCCAGGTTGGATGGGGCTTTGACCAACCTGGTCTAGTAGAAGGTGTCCTTGCCCACAGCCAGGGGGCTTGGAACCAGATGATCTTTAAGGTCCCCTCCAACTCAAACTATTGCAACAGTTCTATGAAAATTCATAGAATAAGTTGACACATTAAAGGTATGCCTTTTCCACCCCCACCCCGTTTTAATGTCTTAAAATTCTCTCTTGAAGACAGAATTAGCTTTAAACTTTTAATGCCTTCTGTCAAGTTAAAATATTTGAAATATTTTACATTTCAGAAGTTTTTTACTCAAGAATTTAAATAAAGTAATTTCCATATGCTGAGAAATCTGCTTTCATTTCTGCATGAACAGTTCAAAGCCCTTTACATCCTGCTTGCAGAAACTAGAAGTGAATATTACACAGTGCTGCCCAACAAAAACACACTGATTTGCTCAGTAATGTGGTTAAAATCCTTATCGCACTTTTTTTGTCTGCCAACAGTCACATCAACCAAGGAGGCTATCTCATAGCAGAACTGTAGCTTTATGACTGTTGGTGAGCAACAGAACCTCATTTATCACAAGTTACTGTTTCTGGTTTCACTACTGGATTTGCCAATAATTTGTTCTATTGCCTTACCTATTTTTCGTTCGATTTGTTTCTCTTATATACTTAATGCGGTTTCCTGGGTAGCAAGCTTCCACAAAGTTCTGCAAGCACAAAGGCACAAAGCCTGAAAGAACAGGGCTTTTCACGGTCCTGAGGTGCCACTGTATTTCAAACACTCCATGACATGGTAGAAGTCATAATCCACAAAAAGTACATCATTTCCTCAAACTATTAATAACAAAGAATATAGGAACTACAGTTTTAGAAATCACTCATCTTATATTTATAACAACAGGTTTCATTTGTATTAATCTTCAAGCTTCAGATAATTATTTTTAACTAATAAAAAAATGCAGACATATTTGCATTGCATAATAACTCTCTGTGGAGGTGCACAGTGAAAACACAAGCAACACCGGACACAAGTTGCAATACTTCCACACTGGGAAAAGTTTCTGACCATGGAAGTAGTCAAATATTGCAACATGTTGCCCAGAGAAGCCTGTGCAATCTCCATCCTTGGAGATCCCAAAGCTGAAAGAGTAAGTACCTAAGCAACCTGATCTAAGTTGGCCTGCTTTGACCAAGCAACATCCAAGTTACATTCGGAAGTTTCTTCCAGCCTGTGTGACTCTACAAACAAACGAAGTTACTATTTCCAGCGATAGCAGTATATAATATTTTTCTCAGACAGTGTTGAACAAATCAAACAAAATATGCTTAACTGTAATGGAGTTATTTCACATTTAAGTATTAAAGGTTTTTCAGCCTTTCACTGGAACCTGCAACAGCATTTCCAGTTCCATACAGAATTTAAATACAAACAAGAACCAGAGAGCCCACAAGTTCCTCCTGCTAGACACACTTGCAAAGCTGCACTTTTCCATATAAAACAAAGTGCACACTGATGAACTAAAAAGAAAGAACATTAAGGACACTTGCAAAACTTTACTTTAACTTTACCTTGTAGGTTAAAGTGCTTTTATACCCAGAAAAGGCTTTTTAAATCCTGCTTCTACAGGATTTAAACACATTCTGCTTCTAGTCATACATGGTCTCCAAGTGTCATTCAGGGCAATTCTACAAGTCAGAATTTGAGATTTTTCCAAAATGAATGATTTTGAGAACATGCACTGTTTTAAAACATGTAAAGATTTTCAAAAGTATCTTTTTTTTTTTTTTTTTTTTTTTTTTTGTCGGAAGAAAATCTGCTAATGCTTCCAAAGCAGAAAAAAAAGTTTATGTTTGCACTAAGGAAACACTCGAACCTCCCACACCGGTGGGCTTGTATGTGCAAGTGTGATCTCCTGTCAATGTATTACATGCTAAAGACAAAGTTACACGTGTGAGAGAAGACATCTTAAGGGCACAGACTTTTCATCTCAAAACAGTGACTAAAGAAAAAAATTGCTCTTTAAACAATGTGTCAAAACTATGCTGCAGAGTATGTTGGTGTAAGACATCCACCTTCATTACTTTGATTTGTAGGTTTTGACATGTAATTCAAGAAGTTAAAAAGTTACCCAGTGCACCAGGAAATACCTGGAAGCAGTGCTGGCTCATTCTCACAAATGGGGCTACTTCCTTCTCAGGAGAGAAGTTTTGCTCTAATTACAGCAAGCTGACCTACTGTTAAATCCCACCTTCCTGAAGAAGTGGAACTACCAGGAGATCACCTTACCAAAAGAGATGTGGTTCCTTTTTTTTTTAAAAAAAGATCATGTTTGACAATTCCCGTATTCATAGGAATGCAAAAGAAAAAAAAAAGAGAGAGATGTGTTATCTTTTCCTACAAGGATTCTCTCTTTTCCTCCCTGAAGGCATCCCAATTTTCTCAGGCTTTATTTTGATATCAACACAGCCATTTAACTCCTATGCACCAAAAATGGACTGCAGAACACTGGTTTTATGATTTAAATAGTTTTAGTCGTTTTGCATTTGCACTGTTACTTGTTAATGAATATTTACATTAGTAAATGCAACTTCTACAGTAAAATCAGTACCTTCCACTAATCATTGCCTATATTAATGTAGATAAATTGTAGCTTTTATATTCACACTAATACACTCATTAAATACATTTTTACATGTGCTTATTAGTTTGACGCAGCCACAGGTAGGAAAACAATTTCTGCAGAAACCTGAATGAAATTAAACTGCAAAAAATGATTACTAGACTTTAACAAAACTACTTCAAATATGCTGGATAAATAAATAGGTTTTGCATTCAAAACTTGTTAAGTAAAGACGCACTACCCACAGTAAGGGTGCAGAAGCAGTGACTTCCAGTTGCTATCTCTGATAAGAGTTCAGGGCCTCAAGATTTCCACCTCTCACACCTCATTTTTATTTATAGGCTGAAGCAAACAATCTTATGTTATTCCACCTATTTAAAAGCTTCTGAACTTTCAGTGACCTACATGAATAAAGTACATACGGAACAATGCATCTCACAAAAGCTGGTTTTAGCACTGGAAAATCCCTGGTACTGGATGCTAAACCCAGTAACTTTCACTGGCAATGGCCCAACTTTGTATCTTTCGATGTATACAAATCTTACATGCTATATTTACTACAAACAGTTCTCAGATTTTTTGAAAAAGAGCTTTTTCAAATTTATCCTCATGCTGTCATCATTGAAAGATAAGCAAAGCTTCAAACATCTCACGCAAAAATGTGAATTTAAGGAACAAGACTGGGTTCTAAACCAGTTATGCAACCTTGCATACATATTAAAATCACCTTCTTTCTGGCAACTGGCTCTTCTCCTTCCTTGGTTTTAGTTTCTTTACTCAAACTGCAACCCTCTGTTTGCTATGAACTATTCCAGTTCATGCCCTTTCTGTATCCTCAATTATGCTAAACACTGCAAGTTTTAAACCTGAATTACGTTAGAGCTAAATACAGCCATCCTAAACTGACTACTAGATAGCAACAGGAAGGCATAGCTGCTATAAATGGAATTGCTTACTGCCTTTGCAACACTTAAATTTATTGACTATACACGAATCAAGATGTGAATCAAAAACCTTTTAGAACCTGTATCACTGCACCACTTGATCTCTTACTCATGCTTTTATAGCAGTATTATGAGTCTGGGGTGGGGGAAAAAATAAAAAAACAAAGATTTGTTTTGTTCACCTTCTTCCCTCCTTGAATTTCTGCAGTTTTGAGCAGTGTCCCAGTCATGCAAAACTACCCACATTTGAAATTACTTACAAAAATATACCGTCATCTGAATCACCCTTTAATACTATCAGTTCTGTATCATGGGAAAAAAGTATATGAAGAAGCAATGTGATTTATCCCCTGTGAAAATGAAATGTAGGAGTAGATGCAGACAAACATTATTTATAGTCCCAACCGGATAGGCGAGAAGGGAATGCTTTTCAAACGCTATCCAGCTTTTTATTTTTTAGCTCAATAAAACTGAATGTTTAAGATAACATTTTTAATGTAAAGTGATAGCACAACTTAAATGTACCAGAATTAAAATCTTAGGGCATCAGAAGACCTGCATGAATATTTGCCTTCTTTTCCAAGAGTTTGTAATGTTATCCATCTTTGCTTTACTAGCCAATAAAATATACTGCCAGGCTTGGAAAATTCCACTCATATAGGACAATCAATTTTATATGGGACTGAAACAGATACAAGAATCAATTTAAATTTGCAATGGAAGAGTGCCGATTCTATTCACTTATACCAAGACACAAAGTCTCTAAAAGGTCTGGGAGAAAAGAAAAACTGGAATTAATGGATAGAAGAAAGTTCAGAACTTAATTCTTTCAGTCACAAAAAAACAGGCAATGCTTCTCAGATCTTACAGAGGCAAGATAAAGCTATGATTATATCTTTTATTATTTGACAGGACAAATAAACAGGGCTCAAAATGAAACACAGGAGGTAACCTCCGTGCATCAGGGAACACTTTTTTACCGCAAGGGTGACCAAGCACTGGCACAGATTGCCCAGGAAGGTTGTGCAGTCTCCATCCCTGGAGATTTCCAAAAGCCATCTGCACACAGTCCTGAGCAGCCTGCTCTAGATGACCCTGCTTGAGCAGGGAGCTTGGGCGAAATGAACTCCAGAGGTCCCTTCCAACCTCAACCATTCAGTGATGCCAAGATAACTTGTAGTTTAAGTATTTTCAAGCATACTCTCTAGGAACAACACATTGGATTTGTATTGCTTGTGTTTTCTATACGAGGCTAAAAGGATCATGGATTACCACATATACTTCTTGATTACCTGACTACTTGTACCAACAGAGAGGTGGCGTATGAATGTGAATTAAGCAGATGAGGGCACAGTCTTAAAGCCTCTAGGAAAAAAAATATTGAGATGCTGGTAGTATGAATCCTGGCATATCAGTCCATCTCTAGCTCTGAAATGTGGTCCTGTTAACCTCAAGCATGCAGAAAATCTGCTTTACTGTAATCCCTGAGACAAATGAGACATTCTTCTAACTTCAGAGAAGTTTGAAACATCATTTATCAATGTCTCCTACACTTAAGTCACCTCACAGCTTCCACAGTGATGAAACCCTACATTTTTAAAGTCGAAAATAAATAATAGTGTGTTACATGACAGAACACCAGCACCATGTACACACACCACCACACCCTAGCTCTGAAACATGCAGCTGGATCCAACAGAGGAAGACCAAGGAGCACTGATAACTGAGGTCTTACCAAACACCCTATTCCTTATGAGATTTTTCTGGAAAAAATTGTCTTAGATTTAAGAAGTTTTCAACTGCCATAAAAAGACATCACACGCACATCTCGTTAATTTTGACCCTCTGCTCCTGGACCTTACACTTCCCCAATTTCTGTCTCCTAATAGGAAGTAAAATAGCCTGCCTCATCCCCACGCCACTCCTCCTCCCCATAACCTCCCGCATCCCACCTCCTCCCGGCGCCTGCGGGGTGATCCGGGAGGCGATGGCCAGGGCCGGCCCTGCTCTGCTCCGGCGGCAGG
>NW_009923551.1:0-681 GCF_000696875.1 Nestor notabilis
CAAACCATTCTATGATTCTGTGATTCTATTTACACCCACCCATCCTTCCTAGAGGAAGGTCAGATACCCATCTCAACCTGATCCATGCAAGCTAACAGGAACAAGGGAAGGTTCCCTCCATCTTCCTCCAACTTCCCAAAAGAGTAACAGACAGGACAATATTTAAAAAAAAAAAAAAAATCAGAAGGATAAAAACCTCAAGAAAGCAACTCAACAGCTGTTACGGAGGTACCTGAAAAGCTTCAGCTGTCAAAAAAGGTTGTAAGTTAGAAACACCTGGAGGTGTTCAAGGCCAGGCTGGACAGAGCCTTGGGCAACACAGTTTAGTGTGAGGTGTCCCTAAAAATAATGCAATGAAATGTTATTTTGCTTGTCTTCTTGTAACATGCCTCACAAGTGTGCAGAACAGAAATACTCCTGAAGCACATCCTGGCAGCTCAGCCATCTCATCCCTCTTGGGTCCCATCTGTGGCTTTTCAGCCCTGGTGGCACTTCTTTTGAGCTAAATGCTCAACATTGAAGGAAACAAGCTGAAACAGGCAAGCTTCATGTCTTGTCTTGCCTAGTTGAAGCACAGTGCTAAGCTCAGCATGTTGAATTTTTAAAGGATTTTCAATTGACATTTTGCATTCTTTTAATAGAGCCCTTTCTTTCACACCTATCACAAAAACATTAGTGCTC
>NW_009923551.1:712-1836 GCF_000696875.1 Nestor notabilis
ACTTCCAGGGAGATCATATTTTCTCTTAATGGTTTTCACAAGCTCTCATAAAAGGTAGCAAAATGAGAATAGGCATTACCAAAGGTCTGCCAGCATAACACCTTTGCACAGCCTTCTTGCAATAAGACAGATGCATGGAGCCCATTGAATGCAAGTCAAATCTTTTAGAAAACAGGCTCTTGATTTATCACATTTGCAATGTCAAAATGGCTGTCCCTATCACTACAACCCCTTCACAGACTACTTAATTTTTTCTGCACATCATCACCTTAGTTAGCAGCTATGGCTGCAGGCTCCTGGGTACACAGAGCTCTCCAATGTTCTGAGTAGAACCTACAAAAGACAACCACAACAAGCCAGAGCTCCACCAACAAGTCTAACTTGACTGTGGGCAATAAAATGAAACATCACACAAAAAAAATGAAGCTCTGTTTTTCTAAGATTTGGATCCATGAGCACTTCTTGTTCAGCAGAGCTGGCATGCATGTAGGAGCATGTATGCACATATCCACATGCAACAGGATGTATGCTCCACATTCAAAAGGTGTCATCATGGCAGGGATCGACTCTTAGGGCTCATCCACCAAAGAACTGTCAGGGAAGTAAGAGGTCTGCAAATGGGGGGTTTTCACTAAGGAGTAGAGAGGCCTTCAGGTGCTGTAACCAAGGCAACTTAATCCCATCACAACAGCGATTTTCTGCCCAGAACTGCTTGGTCAATTCAGCCACAATACGCAAATACCAGGGTAAACAACAGCAGGGATGGAAGTATCAAATTGCCTACACATGGAAAAGGCATTTTTGATAGTCTGCATGCCTGTCAAGGATTGTGCAAGTGGAAACACAGAATCAGGGAAGAGCTGCTGGGAATACTTGTGCACAGGTGAATGGAGTTATGAAAGCCCAGACAAGGATGAACCCACACTTTGCATCTGAGACCCCTTCTACAGTTAACACAAGGAGGCAGGAGTGGCACGCTGACATTTCCACCAGCAAAGACACAATCACACAAATACACGCTTAAATAACCTTCATGAAAATACAGTCACTGCAAATAAAAATACAGCAATCTGTGGTGCATAACAGTGCTCTATCCCCAAATTTTATATTCTGTCACTTCAGCA
>NW_009923551.1:1867-13345 GCF_000696875.1 Nestor notabilis
CACCAGGTCTGCTGTACGAGCAGGATCCTAAATTTAAGGGCCAATCTCCAGCAGGACTTGCTGACAACTGACTATCCTACAAATGAAAGCTCTCAGTCCTAATTCTTCAGCATCACATAAATATTTATTCCTCAATGTCAGATTATACATCAATAATAGAGAAACTAGTCAATGATTCCTGTTCCAGCCTCCAGAACAGATTTGGCTCCTTAATCCCTTTTCTTTGTTTTTTTAACCCATCAAATGAATTATTGAATTTATGAGAGTTAGACTAAGCAAAAGCTAGTGATCAGCGAAATGAAGTGTAACTGGGTATAGGCATGGCACTGTAGAGAAATCTAACAAAAGGCAGTATTGCTCGAAGATTATAGAAGTCTGCTGTGATAACATTATCAAATGACATGCACTTGGATGCATCAAGTGCAAGGGTACAGGTTATTTTAGCGGGGGGAAAAAAGATTTCTACAACAGATTCTATAACACAGAGTGAAGTGGCACACAAAAAAAAATATGCGTTTGTCAGGAACTTTAGGGCCTTTTTTAAAGCCTCATCTATAGAGTCATCTCTGCTTTAAAGACCTGATCTGAGAGACATTTCTGGCATTTTATTTTGTTACAATAAATGTTGCCAAGTATAGACAGCTGGTTTAGTATTCTTACAGTTTCACATGGTTTACATACATACAGCACTGTAGGAATATGAAATCTGGACCTGGCTAGCTCAATACTGATTGGCATTTATATATTCACTACCTGTGTGGTAGGAGGGATGGTTTTGCTTGGTTGTTTTAAGACAGATAAGCAGGAGCTAGTGTTTCAAGAGATTCATAACTAGGCTGTGCATATTCCAGGCAAGGTCTAATAAGGACATAAGTGTGCATGGCGCATACATCAGTAGCTTCTGAGCAGCATGAAGCCAAGACAAACCTGTGGCTCAGTAATGGCCCTTCCAGGGTGTTTTTCAAATATACAAACATGCAGAATGGTCCATTAGCTGCCTGCACCGAACTACCTTGCTGGAGAAGGGCACACATGCTACCCTGACGAAGACAATAGCATGCTCAGGGAGGAGGGCATCCCTCAAATGCACTCAGAAGCACCAAAGCCACAAACATGAGACTGCAGGAGTGCCAAAGTCCCTGTGCAGTAAGCAGAAATACCCAGCTCTCTTCTTCCAGTAGCTATGCATACAGTATGATCCTGATGCCACCTTAAAACAGCAAATTGTGATGTGCAGGGGCTTCATTCCAAGAGCCACAACTTTCTGACAATCTGGTTTAGCTCATAGAACAGCCTACTTGGTACTTACCAGGTAGCATGAGCTTTAACAAATCCTTCCAATGCAATTTCTGTTTGGCCAATTTTAAAGCAGATCTGAGTCTTCAGTGGGCATGCAGAGGACTCACACTCCCTATTTTCAGTAAAGTCAACATAGCTACTGAAAAAATGAATAGCAAAAATGAACTTCAGAAAGCAAGAAGAAAAAGCCCACAGTTACCACCCTTGCAACCGTAGGAAATCAGATGCTTTTTGTTGCAGCCCCAAAACAGATGAGAAATGTTGAAGAATTTCCAATACTTCAGAAATACAAAGCTTGGGTGCTAGTACAACCATAATATAACAAGAAAGTTCTGGCCCCCAAAGTGCCTGTAACGACATGGTAAAGTTTCCAAGGCATGCACAGGAGCTACTCTATATCAGTTTTCCACTTATAGTTTGTAAATGGAGCACTTTGATCTCCTCACATTAAAATAGAGTACTTGAGCATAGTAATACATCTGATACAGTCTACCAGTACAATAAGAGGGTAAAATCTTGCATTACAGGACAACATTCTTTCATAATTTAGTCTTCGGCACAAACATGAAGTGTCATCCACAATCCCACCAGAATATCTGAAAATGTGATTGTGCCAAAAATAGAAGTCTGCACTTCCAACAAGTTCATACTGGGTCCCCCTTGCACTGGTAATAGGCAATTGACAAGCTGCTTCAAAACACACTTATCACCACAATTTGTTGCACTGTGACAACACAGTGTTGTAGATTCTAGAGTTTCCTGATTTTTGAGTGTAGACACACAACAAAGCAGAAGTAACCAATACTCTATCCTAAAAGTGTGTGTAAGCAAAAAGCAAGCAAAATTATATAGAAACATGCAAAACGATACCCCAGAACTCAGGTTTTTTGAGGAACAGTAATACCGAGCCTCCTGCTAGGAAGTACTTTCCTGTCAACCTGGCTCTGAGATTAGAGATCTTCCCTGAAAGACAATGTGAAAAGTGTTTGAGGTCTCTTCCATAGGCAGATGCATCGCAAGATCCTTGCCAACTTTGAGCTCTAAGCTGCTCCTTCAGTGCCACTGTGGTGGCTTGCCCAGATGCAAAGCACAGCTGTGAATACAAGCCTCTCCCCTTCACAGGGAGGCTGCTGTAGCTCCGTTTTAGAGAGATGAAAGTAGTTTCTCAGGTGATATGGCAGGATCATGTTGGCTACTGACTCATTCAACCTTAGTCCTCAGCTGACAAAACACAGGGCTGGCGACGTGGCTCTTAAAAGTGTGTGCTGTGTTATAGCATCATCAGTGAAAAGTTGATGAAGATCATTTCATTTCCCTTGGAATTTCCACAGGGAGGCAAGGCTTAGTTGACAGATGAGCAATTAAGATAGATACGTCTTGAAATGATATGAGCATGAACACCAGTATCTCCAAGTAACTAAGCTGGACTTGTACCTTTCAAAGTGGTTTGGTTTTTTTACTTGTTTTGCTTTACCAAGATAAGGTAAAAGCGTAAAATTGTCTCTCCATCTTAATAGCACTGCCTGCTCATTGTTACAAGGCAGAGGAGAAAAAGGGAAGCAAACACACTGTTTTGTCTCTAAAGTCCTACCATTGACATTTAATTGATTTCTTAAAAAAATAAAACCCTCAGTGATCAGTCTGGAGGGATGGCCATTTACAGTAGTGCGTTTCAAACACTGCACTTACCCTGGCATGGCCCAGCTTCCTAGCAACAAAATCGGGTAAAATACTCATAGCAGAAGAGGTCTTTAACAGTCCTGTTTCTTCTAAGCATCTTCATTTCTTTGTGGTTCTTTGTGAGGCAAAGAACAAATCAAGGCAGATTCTGCTGACAGAAGTTATTCTGAGGTTACCTACGTCTACACACAACCACAAATCTTTCAATTACTATAAAAAAAATGCTTTCGATATGAAGTATATCCCATGCTGCAAGCAGTGATAGTTTCTTCACCTACTCACAGGCTCAACATGTTGAAGGGAGACTCCCCAACTTCCACCCAAACGCAGTGAGACTTTAGGACATGTATAAATAATGAAACAGGCAAAAAAAAAGTGAAAAGCGATCAAATACAACCATGGTATGAGGAATAAAATCCACTCAAGCTTTAAATAAGAGAAGACACATATATTGCTTATGGAACTGCATTTATAAATCCTACTATCAGGAGCTGAACTTTCAGAAATATATTATCTGTATCTCATTGACATTCTGATAGCATTTTTTTTTCCAAGTAGTTCTATCAACTCCCTCCCAGGTTGTTAGAGGAGTCTGTACTCAACATTATCTTATTCAAGATATTACAGCAGTATTTTTCCTTACAAAGTTACCTAGCTTCTTGTATCTAACCAAATACTGGACTGATTCCTAACTTTGAATACTTCATTATAGTTCTTCTGTCAGCAAGAAGTTCTGTGAGAGCAGCAAATACAGTTTCTCTGACTTCAATTTTTCTTTAGCTAATATGTGGGATGTACTAAGATACGGTCAACAGTAGCACATATACCCAGAAGAAATACGCTACATACCCGGAAGAAATACGCTACAGAAGCAGCTATATTGTGTATCCAGCTTTTAAGGAACAATATAAGATTGTCTGCAAGGTACTAGCTTGTAATTCTTTTTCTCGCAACAAGCAATTTTCCTTTAACACCTAAAGCCACAACAGCCATAATAGCTGCCACTTCACATCCATTACCACCCACCTTAAGAACCAAATGACACCAAAGATCAGACCCACACTGCTGCACTCCAAGGATACTAAACCTTCAAACCCAACAAGTCCCCAGAGGCAGGCAAAGGCTGAGCACACCAGGTTTTAGACAGTTTTTTCCTCAGCATAAGGGGAAACTTGAAGCTGCTATTCACAGGATCACAGTAGCTCAGGGGCTGAAGCACCCAGAGATGCCCAGTGCCTCAAAAAGTAATCAGATTCCCAAGTGCACTCATGCGTAGTACATAAGTGGATGAGAAGAAGTTAATATGGCCTGTGGTACCCAGATTAGGAAAACTCTGCTCTGTAACATCCTCCCTTCGCATATAAGGGCATAAGCTGAGTCTGCCACCTAATCATCCTTTTTACCTAGTAAGGGTAGTAGGTGATGCAGCCCTGAGGTATTGTTCTTCTGAAACACATATTCACCATCCCTTTTGCACTCCAATAGTGTTTTCCACCATTAGTTTCGCTGGGGCAATTTGTGGAAGAGATGTTCCAATGTTTTCTATGTCCAGCAGTTATAAATCACTGAAAAATCACTACAATTTACCTGTGGAGTTTAGAGATTTTCTGTATCTAAGCAGCTCCTAGGGCAATACAAATCTTGGTAAAACACAAAAGCATCTGAAGTATACATGCACCTTCACAGGAAACAGCCTCACTCAGCTACCTCCACATATATGAAAACAAACTTTAACTCACCACAGAAAAAAACCCAACTCTGACCACTATCATCTTCGCTAGCAGGCACAGACCTGTGTCAAAGGGAAGACTATTTTGATCATAGTTTTGGAAGCAGATAGAGATTCATTCAGGCAATCACACAAACTGAATAACTATCCCCAGTGTTGGGACTCAGATGTGATATAATATCTTCCATCAAGACACTCAGCTAACACAGTGCTGTTCAGGAAGTGCTTGGATTACTTTGCTACTGCTGTTGAGAGACTCAGATTTATAATAAACAGGTTAGAGTGAACACCAATTCTGCTTCTCTCTAAAGGGCCACTCCATAATTTTTGGAGTGAATCATCTCTCTGCGCTTTATGTACAAGCAGGATCCAACATTACTACCAAAAGCAACAGTGAATATGTGTAATGGTTCACTTGGAAAGAGTTAGAACACCAATTTAACTGGCTTTGATAACCCCGGGAACTAGATCTCTAGTTTACCAGCATGGTATGTTTTTAAAAGCTTTACCAAAATAAGACAGGAGCTTCTGATAAACATATTTTAGACTGTCACAGTCTGATTAACACCTTTCAGTTTGTACAGATAACTCCGTGAAGCTACCTGCTGAATGCTTGGTGCAAATATGCCTTGAGGTCACCATTTCTGAGCAGTCACCAAGTTGTACGTCTGAAATCTCATCACCCTTTCACAACGTCCTGTGTCATCCTGTGCCAGTTTAGGATTTCATATTCTTTGGGCCAAAGAAATCTTCTAGGAAGCCCTTCAAGGCTTAGATTTTTAATTTTTTTTTTCCATCTGAAGACAGAATGCTTACTTGTTATCAATAAAATGGTGAAAAATATTATCTCCTATTAGCAGTGTTGCGATAAATGGATATGGGGTAGAGCTATAATGGATATTACAAGGCCACACTCTCTTGTGCCAACCAAAGACATCTCCAGGGACACTTGGCTTTGGCTGCAGATCCTTTAACTCGCAGAGGCTGTCAGTGACAACTTGTGCTTAAGGGCAGTTACATATGAAAACAGCCTGCACTCAAAAAAGAGTATACTTAACCCAGCTAATCCCAAATGCTTCCTCCTCCAGAGAGGGACCCAAACGACTATCAGAATAGGCTCAAGAGCTTTTTCTTTTTTTTTTTTCATTAAGTAAAGGAAAGCACCTCTCCTATCCTCTTGCTGCTGCAAAACAGTTCCACCAAATTTGAAGCAGATGGTGGCAATGGCTCACCCACCAACTAAACAGGATCAGCAAAAGGCACCAGGAGCTGCAGAGACACGTAAGAATACAGTGAACAAAAAGAAACGTTCAATGGCTCAGCACACCTATCAGGCTGCAGGGCCAACAGCTTGCTTTTGGACACAATTCCAAGGACAAAAGTGACTGCTGTTGTTAAACCCTTTGCATTTATTCATCTCTAAAAGGGACTCACTTTCCAGGGGTCTGTAGAACTGTAACAGTGACTTCCATCCTTGCAATAATGGCTTAAAAACCCAAGCGCCTACCATTAAGATGAAAACCAGCTTGATTGAGGCAGTGAAGACATAACATTGCTGAGAAGTTCACAACACAAATCTTAAAATAGTTTCATTGCTTCAGGTTATAGTTTTCTTACAGATTGCTGCCCACGTTTACATGTGGATTAAAAAAAAACACAGAAGGACAACAGGAAAAATGTAAGCCCAGGAAAGGACACTGCACATGGCCTTTCCTTAACACACTGCCAGACAGACCAACTCAAAATCTGTAGGTAAAGCCTGCAAGGGCAGACACAGAGCTGCACTTTCCTACTAATCAACCCCAGGTGCCCTGACAACTCCAGTACAGTCTTTTCACATCTGTCAGACCCACTCATGGAAAGTTGGAAATGAAAAAAATCTGCACAAGAAGCAATTGTAAAAGTGGTAGGGAAAAAAGCTTGTCTTCTGCTCACAGAGCTTCAAACACTTCCTTTTAATCCATCCTCTCAGGCAGGGTTACATTCCCACCCACTGTCACCCCCTGCACACCCTCTGCCAGGGATGTCACAGTAGGATTTCCTTACTGCCATCCTCAGCAACTTCACTGCTGACACTCATTTCTCAGCTGTTCCTCACTTCCCAGCTTGAAAACCGGAGGCAGCTCCACCCCCACTTCACTACTTCTCTGCTCCACTTTACCAGTTTTACCTTTTTGTCAGTTTCCCAGGTTGTCCCCGCTGACCTTTCTTACCCTTCTCTCACTCAACAGCGCATATTTCAAGGCACAAAATCTGCCTAATGAACATGAGCAGAATTAAGAGCCAAAATTAGTAGCTTTATTCTGGAAATAACAGTTACAAAAAACTCCCAGAGTACTCAGACCCTCAGGCTACATTTCCTAGTGATATTTCCTACAATAGTTGTCAGAAAGGCTGCTCTATGCTTTATGGAGATCCCATTCTGCTGTACAGAAAGACCCCAGCAGTAAAATGGCTTTTAAATCTCAGGCTCCCACAGCAGGAAAGGGCTGATAACAAACAGCAGATGACAGCTAGCTGCTGGGTGAGCATCTTCTGTCATAGTACAAGAAGTAGCATTAGTTTTTCCAGACCCATTTTCTCTCCTCCAAACTGGAGGCAAGACAATACCCCTTGCATCTTGGTATAATACGAATTTCAGAGGCTGGGGAATCACTGACATGTCCAAGTCACACAGCCCTTGCTGAAGCCACATCCTCTGTATGTGCTGGTCCCAGGTAAGGAAGCTCCATCTGAACCAATTCACAACCAGGACAAGAACATATGTCTGCCTGCAGGAGATGCCAGCACCAGGCTGGTCTTGTTCTCCTCTGATCTGTTCCAAACAAAGCATTCTTTTCAAGTTAATCTCTGCTTCAAGAAACTCTGATTTCAATTTTCTTTTCACAACAGCACATAAGCTTGCTTGGTTCCTTACCCACAGGTATCTTCTGCTTTTAAGTTACAACAAGCCACCTTTTAAAACTTTTCTTTTCAACAACCACTTCTCATGAGGTAGCTAGCTTTATCTTACCTATAACACAAAAGTGTCCAAGTTTTATTTATGTCAGTACATCACTATGGAGATGTAGACTTGAATCTAACAAAGACTCACATCTTCTTCACTCATATCTAGCAATTAGCAGATATAAAACTGTTAAAAACAGCATCTTTTGTGAGTCTTTCTGTACCTGCATTCACCTGCAGGATTCTGCAGCACAGCTGAGTTGAGTAACTATTAAACTTCTCTATTATCACAAGCTCATAGCTCTCTTGGCTAATACCTGGTTAGCCCTGGCTGTAGGAACACTCAGGCTGGTTAACATTCTTTTGCTAGATACCACACAGTCAAGTGTCTTCCAAACCCCTACAGCTGCTGCCCTTGACTCCCCTGCTGCATAGCAGGCTGCTTCCACAAAAAAGAAAAATTCTTTATATGCAGGACACTGCTGCCAGCTTACCAAAAATGGCACCAAAGAGTGTCACCTCCATCTTATCCTCTACAGCTTCCCTGTGCATTCTAAAGATTATTTATTTCTATGACAAAAGTGTCCGCAGTCCCTGGCCAAGGTCTTGCATGAATGCACACTCTCCGGTAGGCTGGCCACGATACAAAGAAACACAGTCTAAATATACAAGGCAGAGGATGAAAGGAGAAAGAAATACAGAGGTGCAAGATCAACAGCAAAACCAGGGACAAAGCCGTCTCTCCTGAGTCATGCACAAGTGCCCTTATCAGCACAGCACTCCTTTGCCTTGTGAATCAAAAGCCCCTCTGGACTGCATGTGTCCTACTCAGGGAATTTACTTATTTGTTTCTATAGTCCATTCTTCCACAATTTGTATACCACTAACCTCTTCCTACCCTTCACTTCAAAACAAGCACAATTCTCACCGTACAAGGAATCTCGTCCTCCCCAGTCCACCCCATTTCTTCCTGCAAGGACAGTGACCTTTTGTCTCTGCCACTACTGCTAGATCCTCCTCCTTCAGGAGGACTTGCATCTGCTTTGTTTCTATTCCAGCAATTTTACTTTAACACTGTAGTTTATCAAATTCCATATTGAATATTGGAATACTTTATGACCAAGTTAATAAAATGAATATTCACAATAAAATTTGTAAATACTATCTGAAGGCTAATGGAAGGTTTCAGATACCTTATTAATTTCTATGGATTTGAGAACCAGTATTTGCAAACAGTCCTACCCGAGACCAGTCATGGGAAAAGGAGCCTGAAACTCTTAGCTTCTTACCCCCAAAACTCCTCCCAATTTGGGAAGAAGCACACCCTATGGCATGTGCTGATACCATACTTAGTCTTTCAGCAGCTCTAAATCTGACAAGACAACTATTTACCTCTTGGTGTGAAACTACCTCCTGCCTTTTGGGGTACACTAGAGCATCAGGTGTTCACTAGAGCCTTTTGGAGCAGGCTATGTATGTGGATGGTTTATTTCTAGGACACCATTGGAAACATATCTCTGAAAATACATGCAGGAGGTCACTGTAAAATTCACCACCTCCTGATGTGGTGGTGAATTCCGCCACTGGAAAATTCACCACCACAACCTGATGAAAGATGCAAGCAGAAGTGATGATGGAGCTTTTTTTTGTGGCCCTTCTTGAAAACTGTCCTAGGCGGAGCGAGGGAAAGTCCTATTACTTGAGAACCTGCCCTTACTTCTGCTGTGACTATAGGAAAGCCAACCAGAAACTCTATAAGGAGAGGACAAGCTGTTGTATAACACATTAGGAGGAACAAGGTACAGGCAAGGGAGCTGTGCCCAGAAATACCAGGGGGCCCTAGGAATGATCTTGAAAATCACTGCCTGCAGTGCCAGAGCAAGCTTAAACAGACCCAGGTAATATTTAACTTTACCAGCCCTATCTTCTAAATCATACATAAATCTGGAGTCAGACTCGTTTGTGATTCCAGCACCAACACAAGGGTTTCTTAACAAGCTTTCTCCCATTTCATTCTTGACCACCATTCATCACCACAACACATCTCATTACCCCAATATGACTAAAAAAAGCACAAATTAGCAGTGGTAAATAATCTACCATGACAACCGGCAAGATGGGATCTCAAACGCATGCCAACATCAGGGAGACCTCGGTCATATTGGCTGCACCTGTCTAGAATATGAGTCCACAGTTGCCAGACCCATGCATCGCAAGGTTAAGTTTTAGCATCATAGATCTGAAAAGGTTCTTATATTAGTTATTTATTTTTCTGACAAACAGAAGTTGAGAAAAAATAAACTAGAACTAATCACAATTCATTAAGAGGTTTGAAATGATAGAATTTAATCCTTTAAGATTCATAATCCTATTTTGGAGGACAGGATTAAGCTCAGCTTTCAGGGAACAATTTAAGAAATTGTACAGCATCTTTACCTTCATTTTCTGCTATAAAAATTCAGCTGTCCAGCTGTTTCAGCTCAGGTCTGCTGCTAACATATGGGGATACATTGAGAATAAAATGAGAAGAATAAATGAATAATTTTACTGAAATTGCTTTTAAGTACATTAAATCCTTACTTACATAGCTACATTTATAGAATCTATTTTGTTAGCATCAAGCAACCAGATACTCATGCTAGCAACCCATACAGCTAACAGTATCTTACTGTAAGATATAATTTTGCATGTCTAATTATGAAGGTGTTTGTACAGATCAAGTATATGAATACTGCTTCATACCTGCAGTGCTTATCTGTCTTCACAAGCTTTAACACCAATATCGCCCACATTATCATTTCGCTCTTTCTACTGTTCTTAACTAGAAGTGCTACTATTCATTTTTGGTGGAGGATAGAGCCAGTCATCTTTGTCTATCTTCATTTCCATAGAAGGAAAGCAAAGCTGGAAAGCCTTTGCTTAATGGTAACACCTGACCCAATTCCTAGTATTGGAAATAATCACACAGAAAAAGCAAATTGTACTTGTTTTCTTGTAAGTCTGTGTACATAGAGTATCTACAGAGTTTGTGAAGTTCTTTAAAGAATTATTTTCCTGTCCTTTATCTGCAAAACTTAGTTCAGCTGATACCACCCACCCACAGAATACACACAGGTTTTCATGAGGAAACCTTACAAAGCAATGCCAGTTTATATTAAAAAACAGTGAGATACTGAAGTGGATACTGCCTTGCACAGATTCACATTTGTACAGGCTTTTCTAACCTTTTTCTTTAGTTTTGGTTACTCTTTGACAGTCGTTTACAGGGGTTGGACAGTAATGTTCCCTGTCAGGTGGACAGGAAGATTGCACAAGTGTTCCCATCAATTAAATACAGCAGTCTTTCAAAGTGAGAGCACATTTCTCCTCATGTAGTAACTAAGAGTGCCCACCTTTGCAGTAACCGAGTACCTCACTCCAGCTATTGCTTCCTCTGGTGTAAACCTGAATCATCTGCAGACTGGTGGCCACAGCTGTTCTCAGATTGAGTGACTGGGTAACAGCTGCCTCTCCTACCTACATTTATATAAATCACAATAGATTGTGCATAGAACACATACAAACATACATACGCACTGTCACATGCATCTGTGTCACATACACCTATCTAATAGGGAACAGGCCTCAAATTTCATTTGAAGCCATTTTATGACTACTTTGTTCCAGCTACCTTATGCAATTTATACTTAGTAGTTTTTTTCTCAGCTCTACTCCACTACAAAAAAAAAATACCTATCATATTATATTCTACATATTATTCATATTATATAAATATCCTCATATTATTATATTTAAAGTGTTCGACACTGTCCCGCATGACATCC